>NC_042981.1:42678889-42978889 GCF_901001165.1 Salmo trutta | reverse complement strand
CAAGAGAGGGCAGCCCACCAAAACTCACGGACCAGGCAAGGAGGGCATTAATCAGAGGCAACAAAGAGACCAAAGATAACCCTGAATGAGCAGCAAAGCTCCACAGCGGAGATTGGAGTATCTGTCCGTAGGACCACTTTAAGCCGTACACTCCACAGAGCTGGGCTTTACGGAGGAGTGGCCAGAAAAAAAGCCATTGCTCAAAGAAAAAAATAAGAAAAAATGTTTGGTGTTTGCCAAAAGGAATGTGGGAGACTCTCCAAACATATGGAAGAAGGTACTCTGGTCAGATGAGACTAAAATTGAGCTTTCTGGCCATCAAGGAAACGCTATGTCTTGCGCAAAACCCAACACCTCTCATCACCCCGAGAGCACCATCCCCACACTGAAGCATGGTGGTGGCATTATCATGCTTCATGCTAAATACAGGGAGATTCTTGAGGGAAACCTGTTTCAGTCTTCCAGAGATTTGAGACTGGGATGGAGGTTCACCTTCCAGCAGGACAGTGACCCTAAGCATACTGCTAAAGCAACACAAGTGGTTTATGGGGAAACATTTAAATGTCTTGGAAAGGCCTAGTCAAAGCCCAGACCTTATTCCAATTGAGAATCTGTGGGATGACTTAAAGATTGCTGTACACCAGCGGAACCATCCAACTTGAAGGAGCTGGAGCAGGCTATATGTGCCAAGCTTACAGAGACATACCCCAAGGGACTTGCAGCTGTATTTGCTGCAAAAGGTGGCTCTACAAAGTATTGACTTTGGGGTGGGGGTGAATAGCTATGCACGCTCAAGTTTTCCGTTTTTTTGTCTTATTTCTTGTTTGTTTCACAATAAAAAATGTTTTGCATCTTCAAAGGGGTATGCATGTTGTGTAAATAAAGTGATACAAACCCCCCAAAAATCCATTTTAATTCCAGGTAGTCAGGCAACAAAATAGGAAAAATGCGAATGGGGTGAATACTTTCGCAAGCCACTGTAGTCCCACTAAGCCCAAACCAGATGGAATGGTGTATCGCTGCAGAAGGCTGTGGTAGCCATGCTGGTTAAGTGTGCCTTGAATTCTAAATAAATCACAGACAGTGTCACAAGCAAAGCACCTACACAGCATAACACCTCTATGCTTTACGGTGGGAAACTTATATGTGGAGATCATCCGTTCACCCAAACCGCGTCTCACCAAGACACGGCGGTTGGAACCAAAAATCTCCAATTTGGACTCCTGACCAAAGGACAATTTCCACCGGTCTAATGTCCATTGCTTGGGTTTCTTGGCCCAAGCAAGTCTTTTCTTCTTATTGGTGTCCTTTAGTAGTGGTTTCTTTACAGCAATTCGACCATGAAGGCCTGATTCACACGTCTCCTCTGAACCGTTGATGTTGAGATGTCTGTTACTTGAACTCTGTGAAGCATTAATTTGGGCTGCAATTTCTGAGGCTGGTAGCTCTAATGAACTTATCCTCTGCAGCAGAGGTAACTCTGGGTCTTCCATTCCTGTGACGGTTCTCATGAGAGCCCATTTCATCATAGCGCTTGATGGTTTTTGCGACTGCACTTGAAGAAACTTTAACTTAAATGTTCTGTATTGACTGACTGTCATGTCTTAAAGTAATGATGGACTGTCGTTTCTCTTTGCTTATTTGAGATGTTCTTGCCATAATATGGACTTGGTCTTTTACCAAATAGGGCTATCATCTGTATCCCCCCCCCCCAGTTGTGTGTAGGGGTGGTCTATCTTCTGTAGACCACCCATACCTTGTCACAACACAACTGATTGGCTCAAATGCATTAAGAAGGAAAGAAATTCCACAAATTAACTTTTAACAAGGCACACCTGTTAATTGAAATGCATTCCAGGTGACTACCTCATGAAGCTGGTTGAGAGAATGCCAAGAGTGTGCAAAGCTCTCATCAAGGCAAAGGGTGGCTATTTGAATAATCTCAAATATAAAATATATTTTGATTTGTTTCACACATTTTTTGTGTTACTACATGATTCCATGTGTGTTATTTCATATTTTTGATGTCTTCACTATTATTCTACAATGTAGAAAATAGTGAAAATAAAGAAAAACACATGAATGAGTAGGTGTTCTAAAACTTTTGACCGGTAGTGTATATCATAGGGCCTAGTTATACCCTAACATGGGGGTGTTGAGAATCTCCTGGTTTACAGGCCACATCAGGCCTGCAAGTCACATTATACTAGCTTGCAAAGTGGTGTGTAATTCCTATTGGAATCCAGCCAGAGTTAGGATTTCCAACAAGTGGAATTGTTACTCACCCGAAACCTGGATTCAGAATGACTGCCAGGGTAGGCAAGATTGAATACTCAATCATCTAAACTGGGTGCAATTAATCCAATTACTAATAGATTGGGTTTAGAAAACGGTATGTTATTTATCTTTGTGTAGCATAAAATTAATCAACCAATTAATGTATACGCAAAAACACAGATGTTACAGTAAAACAAACAATTCTGAAAATCTCCCTGCAATAGAGCATGCTGGGAAATATTATATATGGTTCTATGTAGAACCCTTCTTGACTTCCAAAGAACCCTTCTTGCCTTCCAAATAACCTTTCTTGCCTTCCAAAGAATCATCAAAGAACCCTTTCTTCCAAAAACTGTTCTTAGGATGTTAAAGGTTCTCGGTAGAACCCTTTGCCTTACAGAGAACCCTTGTCTTCCAAAAAGGGTTATTCTGATCAAAACGGTTCTTGGTTGAATCCTATCCCTCCGCAAATAACATTTTTGTAACCCTTTTTTCTAAGAGTGTAAGTTCCCGCAAAACAGAGTACAAGGGGAACAGCTGGCATGAGACCTGCTTCCTGTCCCCACCTTTGCCAGCAGCCACTAGGATCCAAGTTCTTCAACCCAAAGACAATGGCTACTTCAGCATGCACGGCTTGGAGAAGCAATTTGTCTATCAGTGCTGTGCCTGTAAAAAAGTATGAATCCTATACTTAAAATAATGCTTGGTTAAAAATAAACTAATTTGGGTAAGTATTGGACAGAACCAGTGGTGAAAAAAGTACCCAATTGTAATATTTCAGTAAAAAAGATGCCTTTTAATAGAAAATTACTCAAGTAAAAGAGAAAGTCACCCAGTGAAATACTACTTGAGTAAAGGTCAAAGTATTTGGTTTTAAATATACTTAAGTATCAAAAGTAAATGTAATTGTTAAAATATACTTAAGTATAAAAAGTAAAAGTATAAATCATTTCAAATTCCTTATATTAAATAAACCGGCACCAATTTCTTGTTTTTTAATTTGCCGATAGCCAGGGGCACACTCCAACACTCAGACATAATTTACAAACAAAGTATGTGTGTTTAGAGAGTCAGACAGAAAAGAGGCAATCAGGATGACCAGGGATAAGTGTGTGAATTGGACCATTTCCCAGTCCTGCTCTGCTAAGCGTTCAAAATGTAACGAGTACTTTTGGATGTCAGGGAAAATGTATGAAGTAAAAAGTACATTATTTTCTTTAGGAATGTAGTGTAGTGAAAAATATCAATAGTAAAGTACAGATACCCCCAAAACTACTTAAGTAGTACTTTAAAGTATTTTTTCTTAAGAACTTTACAGTTGGGTTATTTTGACCCAGTCAGTTGGGTCATTTATTTAGGTTGATGATGGGTTATTGCACTATGACCCTCCGGGCCAGATCAAAAGACTGGAGGTGTGGCTTAGTATGGTGTGTGGCTTTCAAATAGTTGTTTTTGGCCGCCCTTGAGAGTAAATGTCATTATGGTTCATGTTCTGTTGTATTGTCATAACATGTTAAGGTTGAGCACTGAAACTTGTAGCTTTTATGAGACTTACAGAAGAGTATGTGTTCAGGTGCCTGTGCATATCCCAATGTTACTACTTTAATATAATATTGAAATGAAAGTTATGACATTTATATAAAAATATTTAATGTGCAAAAATATTGAAGAAGAAATTAAAATTGCAGTGTACAAAGTTAACATGATTAACATTTACTCTCACAGGTGGCCAAAAATAACTATCTCGAAGCCATGCCTCCAAATGGCTACACATCCTGAAAATAACCTAATTTAACCATCAGTTGGGTTTTCATTCATTGTTATGCTGGGTTGACCTAGCAGCTGGGTCTTTTTTAATGTAATCCATTCGTTATTATTCAGGAGATGGCTTTCAGATAGTTATTTTTGGCCACCCATGAGAGAAATTGCATTCCTGTTAATCATGTTAAGTTTGTTTACTGTTAGTTTGAGAAACTAAATGTTTCTTTAATATTTTAACACGACACATTTTAATAAATGTATTAACTAGAATTACATTTACTCTCATGGCTGTTCTAAAATAACTATCTGAAAGCTACGCCTCTAAGTGACCCAACTGGCTAGGTCAAAATTACCCAACAATTGTTTTGTCCACCATTTGCGCAGCGCTGGATTGTTTTTAACCCAGCATGTTTTAGAGTGTACAGTCTCATGGTTTGGACTTTGTTAAATAACAAGGGTTCTGATAAGTTTTTATTTACACTGTGACATAATATTATAGGATCTGGATACCCTACATACTGTATAAGCAGCACGCTAGAAAAATGTGTCATTGTATGTTTCTTATACGCTGAGTTATAAAAAACATTAGGAACACCTTCCTAATATTGAGTTGCACCCCTTTTTATATATTTTGTCTTGCCCATTCACCCTCTGAATGGCACACATACACAATCCATGTCTCAATTATCTCAAGGCACAAAAATCCTTCTTGAACCGGTCTCCTCCACTTCATCTACACTGATTGAAGTGGATTTAACAGGTGACATCAATAAGGGATCATAGCTTTCACCTGGTCATGTAATGGAAAGAACATGTGTTTTGTACATTCTGTGTGTGTGTGTGTCTCTCCTTAAGGCAGGGGATTCCAAACCTTTTTGTCCCGTGACCCCATTTTGATCATAACATTTTTTTCGAAAGAAGTGATGTAATCAACGGCCATTGTTCACTTTTTTTAATTGGGGCTATGACAGTCTATTACAAATCGTTCTGGCAGTACTTTTGACAGTATTTCAATCTGAAGGAAGTATGGTTTGAAGTGACTGAAATGCATCAGAAAGGTATTGGGAAGTTCAGAAGATCACCATGCAATAAGTTTGTATGATTTTCTGTGTAGAAAAGATCATCATCATTGATGTTCTTTTTTCCCCCAGTCTGATTTAGTGACTGGTCTTGTCCGCTCTGTTCTAATGAGTTCTTGCATGATGTTCTTGAGGCTTATCTTTCAGTGATGGGGTCATAATATTTTCTAGCTTAAATTGTTCAAAAGATAAAGCTACATTTGTAGGAATAAAACAGAAACCGCTCTGTTTATTACAACCGCTCCTGACTTAACCCCGGTTCTATGAACAAAGCGCAATAGTTTTTTCTGACTACCTCTCGCGACCCCACATGAGGTCGCAACTCCTAGTTTGAGAAATACTGCCTTAAGGCCATTACGACTGGTGTGACTTACAATAACAAATCCTGGCACCGTGAGTGTTTCTTGCGCATCAGCTGTAAGAAGCAGCTTTCAGGACAGCGTCTCCCCTCCAGAGAGAAATAACCCTAATGTCTGAACTGCGTTAGCAACCTCTATGCCAAGAAGTGTGGGGGTTGCACCAAACCCATCACCGGTGAGTCACCCTACGAATATTGTCATTCATTTTCTCACCCTTCAGGCTAAGATTTTCTATGAATATTCTCTATTTATGCCATGCAATCACATGTTGTCTCTTGGTGTTTGTGTTTGTAACATCATATGTGTGTACTTGTAAGTGTGTGTGTGTCTATGCGTGCATTATTCTGCATAGTGTGCTGTGCTGATACAGTAGGTGGGTTTATATGTGTGCATATCTGTGTCTGAATCTGTGTGTCCTTTTGTGGCAGGTCTGGCAGGAACCAAGTACATCTCCTTTGAGGAGCACCTGTGGCACAGCGAGTCTTTCACCTGCATGCAGTGCTCCGTGTCTCTAGTGGGCCGTGGCTTCCTCACCCAGCACGACGACATCCTGTGCACCGACTGCAGCAGAGAGAAGTGACCTTGTAACGATCCAGCAAATGGTCAAACCACACTCGAAACATTACTATTACAACATATTTTGAAACACCACAACAAATCCCTACCCAGCAAGAAGTGACAGAAGATGGTCACGATATTTACCTTTTATTGTTGTTGTTTCATTGCTAGTGTGATGATTGTGAGGACAGGAGCCTTTGATGTCCACCTGTAGCTTCCCTTTTCAAGAGAAGTAATATAATTGTTTGCCAAGTTAAATCTATAATTTACAGAATCATTTAACTTGTGATAATCTACATGACAAAGGGGTATAGTTGACCCCAATAATTTTGTCTGCACATTAGTCTGTCCTGTTTGCATGTTATGTGTTCATCATTATTCACATCAATGTAATAGTTGTTTTGTAGTAGTTCAAATAAGGTGACAATCTTTTGTTCAACTAAAAAATGTGACCCTATTTTATGAATGCCTAAAATGGAATGTATCTGTTGTGTTAAATGTATGACACTGCTTTGCTTTAATTAATAAAACGTTGTACGGGATCATGTCTTTTGTCTCTTGTACTGAAGATTGTAAGGGCTGTTTCTGATAAGAAACTTGTAGCAATGATGCCATCCAGAGGATGTAACCAATTATGTCAGGTCACAGACACAGTGCACTAAACTTGCTGTAAAATAGGCACAGCATATACTGTAAACATGACATCTTGGAAGAGCACTTGCTTTCCCATATTACAGAAAGGCCTGTTGCATTTCTATAACATTATGAATGTTGCACCTTACTAAACATACCCCAGTTTATACTGAATGTTCACCTACTGTTCCCTGACACATTGTCCACTGACCACAAACCAAACACTACAATTCATTTTAAGTTTTGTGGCACGTCAAAATATAATTCCTCAACACAGATTGTTTTCATCCTTGTAAAAACGGTTTTATGGTTTAACTTGTGGTGGCATTGTGCAATTGTACTCCTAGGCTGAGAATAAGTGGTGTAAAATGCTGACACAGACTTCCTCTCAGGATGGGAGTCACATGATGAGGTCAAACTACACTTCAGATGAGAAGGGATTTCTAACAACACAAGATCGAGGTAAGGACAATTTATTATAATAAATATGAATAGATATTTATCTAAACCTTGTGAATATACTTTTTCATTTGATGATAGATTTGCATTATAACATTGTGACAACATTGGTGAAATACATTTCCATTTTAAACTTTTTTGGGTTCAGTTGTAGATCATTGATGAAACATTATTTGCTTTATTTTTTTATCTAGGGTATTCTAATCTAATATCGAGAACAGCAGCAAACATCAACAAATACAGTAGCAATGAGTTTGAAAGCCTTTACTCAAGTGCAAGTCTATGAAAAACTTCCCAACCCTAAAGAAAAAGACAAATTCAGCATCCATAGCCTGGAGTGTTACGACAGAAATATATACATTGGAACCAAAGACTCATTGGTCCAACACCTTATCCTACCCAGCACCAGTGACTCGAAGAACTCCAGTCAAAGTCCTCGGGAGGGGAGGGTGAAACTGCTAGGCTCAAGCAGCCCAGTCACCCAATTAAGGGTGATACCAGTTCTCAATCACCTTCTGGTTCTGTGGGATCGTTCCGTTAGCGCCCTCAACATGTTCTCCCTAGAACCCCTTCCTTTCCTCAAGCGGATCCGACACGTGTCTTTCTTTGAGGTGTGTGAATCGGCACTGTCAACCTCATCGCAGTCTGTGTTTGTGGAGCTGGTGACAGCCTCTAGCAGAAGCAGAGTGGTCCGCATCCATGTTGTGGGGGTGGAGAGATGGGATTGTGTAAAAGAGGTGTCTCTACCCCAGGACCCTGTGGCCTTAGCTGTGGATGATAACACTTTCTGTGTGGCAACCAGTGACAGGTATTTCCTCCACGATCACAAGAGTGGAAGCACCGTTGATCTCTTCCCTCACAACCTGAGCAGGCAGAATATCATTGTGAGCACCGCAGGAAAAGGGGAATTCCTTTTAAATGGGCCCGGCTCCTTGGGTAAGAGCTACTGTCATGAAAACAATTACACTCACACGCAGCACATGCTCTGTACCCTTCAAAATAATGTCTGTGGACAAACACATCAGACACCTTATAGACAGCTACTTTGTCTGATTTTATAGTCAAGCACTGTGCCTGTACATAATATAAACAACACCACACTAGTAGCTTATAATAAATAATTGGTCATGTTTATATCGCCATTCATGACGGCAGTGAACACAGAAGGATACAACTCCACTGCTGGGAAAAGTATAGATTTCCTGTTTTTACACATTTACTGTAAGATATCATTATAATCTACAAAATGAGTGACTAATATGTGTTATTTAAAATAACGTGTTGGTTGGTACAGTTTACGTATCTATAGGATATTTGTTGTATAGATGTACTATTATTTGTTTGCCACAGGCATGTTTGTCATGAAGAATGGCATATGCCAGCGGCCACCAGTGCAGTGGTCTGAGGAGCTGTTGGCAGCGGTGGTGTGTTACCCCTACATCCTGGCCCTGCAGCCTCAGGCTCTCTATGTCTACAGTATGGTGGATCAGCATCTTAAACAGACTGTGCCTCTGCTTAGGGCCAGGGGCCTACTCTCAACAACAGGTACACTGTAAAACCATCCTGTTATTATCACTCTAAATCATTGTATAAACTGAATACAGTAGATTACGTAAATTACATTGCATTGCGTGAAAATATTCAACGGTTGGGAAATATTTGACGTATTTTGGACATTCTCGTAATATTTTATGTATTTTGGACTTTACCATAAAATATGCTATGTAAAATACAGTAGCAGTTCACTTACTTCAAAATATAACGGCGCTCAAAGAGCACATGGTTGACAAAATCAAAGTACATTCTTTAATGTAAGAAATATGTTATTTGTTGCTGTATTTCCAATGGCTTGTAACTTCCACCCCACAGAAAAAAGTACGATAGAGTACTTTGGAGCGCCAAAACCTTTTGACCACTAGTGGGTGCATGGTATTGTTGTTTCTGGGTCATTAACATATTTTGAGGCATGCCTTGTGTGCCTTGTGTTGTACCAAGAGTGCTGTACCAATTTAACTGAAATGTGGTAGTAGTGTCCTATCAATTAAATGTATATAAGCGACATATTGGAGTTTCCGCAAGTCTTAAACCTTTAATGGTTGTGCATTTGACATGTCCTTTGGTCTGTTTAGCCCTGTCACTATTTGGAAGCCTTTGTTAAGGCCTCTAGAATTGCAAGTGATATAAAATACCAAAATGTGGTCTTATATCACTTGCACTTCTGGAGGCCTTAACAAAGGCTTCCAAACTGGCATTCATTGATATTCTGTAATATGTAAACACATAGCAGCCAACCTGCTTGCAGCAATTCAATGTAATTACGGTAAAATACTGTAAAATACAAACCCCATTTCTCCACAATTAATTAAATTAATTAATTAACCCATTCAGTCATTAATTACAATTACCATAATACGATCACTGTAATGCATTATACTGTTGTTTTACTGTAACTTACAGGCAGCCAGTTGCCTGTAAGTTACCATAAAAACAACAGTAAAAAAAAGATCACAGTAACGGTATTGAATACTGCAAAAATACAGTACGGTAACATACTGTACCTTTTTCTACGGTAATTTACAAGAAAGGGTTTACAGTGTATTGGACCAACAAATCAATCAAGCTGCCAACCAATAACACATTTACATTTTTATTAATTTCAGTCAGTGCTGATGACAATGTTTAATTGTGGTCATTCTGCATACTGTGACTTCCACTCTGGTTCGAATACTCTGTTTTGGGTTTCTGTCAGAACATGTCAATGTTATCCTCTCTTTAGAGGGTGTGTACATTTTTATGGAGAGAGAGATCCTCGGTTTGTCCCATGTACCATTTGAGGAGCAGATCCAAACCCTGGTAAGGTATGAGAGAGTGGAGGAGGCATTGGGACTGCTTGGTGGAGTTCAAGCTCATCTTCCACAGGTTTCTTACAAGGTAATCACTGACAATAAACAAGATCTCCTTTTGACTCTGAATCAAATTGCCTAACTGAACACCAAGAATAAGAACTACAACTCTCACGTAATTAATCAAACATGGTTATGACTTTGAAAATGAAAGGACTCAGGCCAGGCAGGCAAGTCGAACCCAGACAATGCAAGCTCTTGTACACAAGGGTTCTTACAAGGTAAAACACAGATTATAAACAGTTGAACAGATGATTAATCTCTCATCTTCCTTGACTCTTCCATCCTAGAAAATAAAGACAAAAACTAATCCAACTATTCACATACTACAATAGTCTAATCCCCAGGACTACAAGTTCAAAATTGCATCAGAACTGTATTCTATATTAGAGCTTTATAACTCATGTGTAGACAGCATTAAATATATTAAAACCCTCATAACATGGAATATGAATTTAATATTTCATCAGGGTAATCATGTTCATCAGTTATTGAGCTGCACATGGAGGTGTATGATGAAATACAGCATGCACCAAGGCAACAGATGGTATCAGAGATTTATTGGAATCGGGGTAGATTCTCAAGTTATAGGTCAAGGGTTGAATTGAGGATTCTTGAATGAATATGCCTTCTGTTCATTACTTTTTCATTATACTTTGTCTGTCTCGAAAGCATTGAAATCTGGGTTTGTGGGTACTAAATTTAGACATACATTAACGTGTTGCTCTTAAGATTTAGCTGCAAACACATTAACTTCAGCCCCAGTGACTTGAGAAAAATTAATTGATTTACAATATGCTTATTTTTAATATGTACCAGATCTTAGAAGATATTTGATTTTACAAATGTATTTCATTTGACAGGAGCTGCATAAGATCATCACTTGCATGGATGGATTCATTAAATTCTACCAGGAGTCTTTTTCAGAGGCCAAAGAACTTTTTATGTGAGGACAGTCCTTTTCCACATCTTATTTTCAGTATGGACCCCTAATTTAAAGAAACTACCTTCAATCATAGTGAAAGTAGATAATGTCAATAGCATTATTTATTGCTTTGTTATAACAGTTTGAATTATTAGTTCTGCTGTCTGTTGAAATGTTTCAATTATTCATTCCTGTTTTCGACAGCAAAGGTGAGTTGGACCCTAGAGAAATCATCAGCTTGTATCCAGAGATGGAACCACTCTGTGAGACCTTTCATTCCCAGCTGGTCAAAGTGAACAACGCAAAGGAGCTCTTGGCACTACGGCAAGAGGACAGGACCACATTTCAACAGTATCTAGACTTCCTGGGCGATTTCCTAAGGGTGGTTCGAGGGACGAAGCAGGGATTTGAGTGCAGTGAGGATATCGATACTGCACAACTGAGAATATACACAGAGCAAGGTGACAGAGAAGACCTGGACACACTTGTGTCCTCTCCCAATTCCTGCTCAATCGACAAATGTGTGCCTCTCCTTGAGCTGCACAAGAGGTGAGAATGGGTGGCTGTTCAGTATAAACTGAGAACAACATATTTGAATCTTGCAATGCTTCATTTAATATAATACTGCTAAAATTTCATTATACTGTCATCTCAGATTTTTCACACTTGGATTACTCTACCAGAGTCATGGTCACCATATCAAAGCAATCCAGGTAATCTCTGAGTTTAGCATTCAATAAATAGATGATTTGCATTTATTTTAACCAGTCTAATCAATAGCATATTCTTTGTATCTTACTTTGTACCATATTTGTGAACAATGATATAATGTAGTTTCTGCTTAAATTAGGATTTCAGACCATACTGAAAATAAGATGTGTAAAAGTACTGTCATCACAAATGTTATTTGGCCTGGTTCTCACAATGTTGCAGACTTGGGTGAAAATTACTGATGGGCAATATGAAGACAGCTCATGTTCAAATGTGTATGAGCACATTGTGAGAACTCTCAGTCGACTAAAACAGAAAGACGTCGTTTGGACGTTTGCAGACTGGGCTCTCCAAAGAAACCAGGAGGTATCTGAGTATCCATATAGCTCAACTGTAGAGGGCAGAGTTATATGATAAAAAAGTATAAAATGTTATAATTATAATAAATAACATCATTATTTGATCGGAACTATACCTCATGTTGACCTATTTTAGTGTAATTTCTTTACTGTAACTTTTAAGGTTGGAATACAGATTTTCACAAAAAGAGATCCAGAAGACCAAGACACATTTGCACAGGACGATGTCCTCACTTTTTTAAAGAAGTACTCTCTAGCTTTGATGTTGTTCCTGGAATTTTTGGTCCATGATTTGAAAAGCGAGGTTGGTACCACCAGTATATCAATAGCACCACACCACTTTTACCCATAATAAACTGTTGTTTGAAATTAATTAAAAGGCACATATTTGTATCCCCCCTCTTTTTATCATTTCTCAGGAGGAGAAGCATCATACCCTTTTGGTCACCACATATGTCACCCAGATACTCAGAGCCTTACAGAATGGAAAGGGTACGGATTCAGATGGAGGAATGACCAGAGATAAACTGCAACAGTTGCTGTGGCAGTCTTCCCTCTATGACACCATGACAGTACATGGTATGTGAGTCATATGAAAATGTATCATGCTTAATGTATGTAGGAAATCCTTACTCACGTAACTATTTAATCAAAACTACTTAACAGGATAAATATAATTATTACTCTTGTTGCGCTCTAAGAATTATGTAGCTTATTAAACTCCATATTCATTAGGATTGATGTAGCTTAATAAACGTCATATTCATTCATCCACAGTTAGATTGAATAGTATATGTGATTATAGTTTTATAATAATATAAGTATGACTGATATTACAGAGGCCATCCAGCCGACAGTCCTGCACATAGAGCAGGCCATCCTGCTCGGGAGAGATGGTGACCACTATCAGGCCCTACAGACCTTGGTCCACAAAGAGAGGGACCTCCAGGTTGCAGGGGCCTACTGCAGGAGGGCTGCTGGATGGCAGGAAAGAGAACTGGAACACACACTTTTCCTCACCCTGCTCCAGATCTACCTGGGCTCCAATGAGCTAGCAAGTGCAGCTGTGGACCTGTTGAATGCCAATGCTGCTGCTTTTGAACTGGAAATAGTCCTCCAGGTTCTGCCGGATTCCTGGTCTGTTCAGCTGGTCTCCCAGTTCCTGTTGGGGTCTCTTAGAGGGACTTTCCATCAAAGACGAATGGCAGGGGTAGAGAGGGGTCTGGCCCAGGTAGAACTCCTTAGACACAAGTGCACTTGGGTGAGCACATGCTTCAATATTTTCTCAGGGATGCACTTGCTTTATTTATAATGGGAATCTTCAGGTATTCATAATGTGGACGTAGACTCCATTTTATTAATACATGTTATGTATTGCATTAATATTCATCTCTTGTCCCCTCAGGCCCAAGCCTCAAAAAGAATGCTGAAATTGGATAAGGGTCTGGTGTGCAATACCTGCCAGAAGGATCTCACAGAGCCAGAGTTTGTGTGTAGTCTTAGGGGTGAGCTGATTCACACTAACTGTGGAAGCTACACAGAGTAGCTTCCACAAATCCAATGCAAGTCAATGGTACCTATATTAACATTTTCCCATTTCACGTCAAAATCCTCTATAAGTAACTTCATTCAGTTACACAATCCATTTTTAGATACTTTAGGATGATTTGGACATAATGCGTGAAAATGATAATAATTATAGGTACCATTGTTTTTTTTATTGAACCTTTATTTAACTAGGCAAGTCAGTTAAGAATAAATTCTTATTTACAATGACGGTCTACCTGGGAACAGTGGGTTAACTTTCTTGTTCAGGGGCAGAACGACAGATTTTTATCTTGTCACCTCGGGGATTCTATCCAGCAACCTTTCGGTTACTGGCCGACCACTAGGCTACCTGCCGCCCCAAATCCAATTATTTGCATTGAATTTGTGCCAAAACTGTTAAAAAGTTAGCATTTGAAACAGTGGCCAGGGAAACAAAACCAAAGCATGGATTGCTGTCATACCTTGTCTATAGACTGCTTACAGGGAAAGAAAACTAATATGCCATTTTGCAATTAGGATGAACTATCCCTTTAAGGCAGCAACATTTGACAGCTGTGCAAGGGGTGTGACGACTTCCACTAGGCACTGTGTCTGCTTCTTACCCAATCATTAGTTTCAAGTTTTATGGTGAATTCGCAATATACACTGAGTTATACTAAACATTAGGAACACCTCCTAATATTGAGTTGCATTCCCTTCTGCCCTCAGAACAGCCTCAATTCGTTAGGGCATGGACTCTACTAGGTGTCGAAAGTGTTCCACAGGGGTGCTGGCCCATGTTTACTCCAATGCTTCCCACAGTTGTATCAATTGGCTGGATGTCCTTTGGGTGGTGGACAATTCTTGATACACACAGGAAACTGTTGAACGTGAAAAACCGAGCAGCGTTGCAGTTCTTGACACACTCAAACCGGTGCGCCAGGCATCTACTACCATACCCCGTTCAAAGGCACTTCAATCTTTTGTCTTGCCCATTCACCCTCTAAATGGCACACAAACACAATTCATGTCTCAATTGTCTCAAGGCTTAAAAGTCCTTCTTTAATCCCCTCCCCTTCCTCTACACCAGTGGTTCCCAAAATGTTTCTATTCCCGTACCACTTTAAACATTCAACCTCCAGCTGCGTACCCTCTCTAGCACCAGGGTCGACGCACTCTCAAATGTTGTTTTTTGCCATCATTGTAAGCCTGCCACACAAACACTATACGATACATTTATTAAACATAAGAATGAGTGTGACTTTTTGTCACAACCCGGCTCGTGGGAAGTGACAAAGAGCTCTTGAAGGACCAGGGCACAAATAATAATATAATAATAATCATTAATTTTCTTTCTTTATTTAGCCATCTTACATATAAAACCTTATTTGTTCATCAAAAATGGTGAATAACTCACCACAGGTTAATGAGAAGGGTGTGCTTGAAAGGATGCACATAACTCTGCAACATTGGGTTGTATTGGAGAGAGTCTCAGTCTTTAATAATTTTCCACACACAGTCTTTGCCTGTATTTCGTTTTCATGCTAGCACGGGCCGAGACCCCACTCTCACATAGGTACGTGGTTGCAAAGGGCATCGGTGTCTTCACAGCACGATTTGCCAAGGCAGGATACTCCGAGTTCAGCCCAATCCAGAAATCTGGCAGTGGCTTCTGATTAAATAAAAAAAAATGCAATTATGATGAGGCTCTCTTGTTCAGATATCGGTAAGTGGACCGGAGGCAGGGCATGGAAGGGATAACGAATCCAGTTGTTTGTGTCGTCAGTTTTTGGAAAGTACTTGTGTAATTGCACACCCAGCTCATTCAGGTGCTTCGCTATATCACATTTGACATTGTCCATAAGCTTGAGTTCATTTGCACACAAAAAAATCATACAATGACGGAAAGAGCTGTATGTTGTCCTTGCTAATGCAGACAGAAAAGAGCTCCAACTTCTTAATCATAGCCTTGTCATCATGCAAGTGGTCAGACAAGTGAAAATTATAGTCAGCGAAGAAAACTTTAAGCTCGTCTCTCAATTTAAAAAAACATGTCAATACTTTGCCCCTTGATAACCAGTGCACTTCGGTATGTTGTAAAAAAACACTGCCCATATAATTTCATGATGCAGATAATAGACAAGAGTTCAGAAGCCTTGCTTTAACAAAGTTAATCATTTTCACTGTAGTGTCCAAAATGTCTTTCAAGCTGTCAGGCATTCCCTTGGCAGCAAGAGCCTCTCGGTGGGTGCTGCAGTGTAAAGAAGTGGCTTCGGGAGCAACTGCTTGCACACGCGTTACCACTCCACTATGTCTCCCTGTCATGGCTTTTGTGCCATCAGTACATCCTCTTCTGCAAACACATCTTGACCTCCAAAGTCCATTTGATGTCACAAAGCTGTCCAGTACTTTAAAAATATTCTCTCAAGTTGTCCCGGTTTCCAGAAGAGGATGTCTTCCTTAATTGACCCCCCATAAACGTAACGGACATATACCAGGAACTGTGCCAGGCCCGCCATGTCTGTTGACTCATCCAGCTGTAACGCATAGAATTCACTGGCTTGTATGCGAAGCAGTAATTGTTTCAAAACATCTCCTGCCATTTCACTGATGCGTCGTGAAACAGTGTTGTTTGATTAAGTAATTGTCTGTATAGTTTTTTGGGCCTATTCCACCAGCATTGTCACCGGCCATATCTGTGGCAGCAGGAAGAATTAAGTCCTCCACAATAATATGGGTCTTGCCTGTCCTAGCCACTCGGTAGCTCACCATATAAGATGCTTCTAGCCCCTTCTTATTAATGGTATCTGTTGCTTTTATACATGTCTTACTACTCGAAAGTCGTCTTTATTCTTGCTCAAAAAACTCCCGTGGCTTATTTTTCAAATTGTCATGTTTCGTTTCTAAATGTCTGCGCAAGAGTGAAGGTTTCCCGCGAGAGAGTAACAGTTGATGTGATTGGATGCTAATTATTTGACTAGGCTACCTGTATTTAACATTGTGTTGTTATTTCCTTGAACAGTAGATGGTTTAATTATATTTTTGGCAGTGAAACGAGGCTGCTCAGGCGAGAAAAAAACTCACCCAAATGTATATCTCGTTGGAAAATATAAATGTACTGTTTGAAAATGTGAAGATATATGTAAGAATATAACATTTTAAATATGAATCACATTTTTATTTGGCGTTCCCCCGACGACATTGCGCGTACCTACCCCAGTTTGGGAATACCTGCTCTACACTGATTAAAGTGGATTTAACAAGTGACGTCAATAAGGGATAATAGCTTTCACCTGGATTCACCTGGTCAGTCTATGTCAAGGAAAGAGCAGGTGTTCTTAATGTTTGATATACTCAGTGTATAATATTTATTGCGTACTAACAGTGTCTGTGGACTCAGTGTAGTACTCCAATTTAAGGACCATTCACCAGACACATTCCCCAATTAGAATAATGTAAATAAGTTGTCTAAATAACAGAATTATACAATAACCTGTTTGAGGAAAAACACCATTGTGTCACAAGCGTCGATGAAAGGGGACCAAAGCGCAGCGTGTTGAGTGCTCATCTTCTTTTATTAACGTAATAAAGTGAACACTTAAACAAAAATAACAAACCGACAATCAACAGTCCCGTAAGGCATACAGGCTATACAGAAAAACAACCACCCACAACCCACAGGAAAAAACTGGCTGCCTAAGTATGACTTCCAATCAGAGACAACTAACGACACCTGCCTCTGATTGGAAACCATACTCGGCCACACAAAGAAAAACAAACATAGAAAATGACAACTAGAACATATCTCCTGGAAACAAACAAACCCCAAAACACACAAAAACAACACCCCCTGCCACGCCCTGACCAACTACAATGACAAATGACCCTTTTTACTGATCAGGACGTGACACATTGCCCATGATACAGCACACAATGCACATGTTCACTGTGGTATGTCTAAACCATTTCCTTTAAAACCATAGACAGCAACAATTATAATGTAAATCCACATTGAGGACACTGTGGGACATACTGTATTCAATGATCAGACTGATATTTTGGATATGGAAACCACAAAGGGTAGAATTTGGCCATCCTGAATGGAATTTAACCATTTGGCCATCCTGTCCTGCTCTTGGTCTCCACCCTCAATTTCCACTGTGTACATTTACATATGAAGATGGAAATAGAACCATATGCATGTGAGAGTTTTCTACTGCAGTTACTGTGTATAATTTCAACAAACAAGTCAGCACAGTAATCAAATCTTGGACATGGCTGAAAATAAAAGTGTTAATTGCTCTATATTAAGGAAATACTCATTTATGTTGCAAATTAATTGTTCAAAAATAAAAACTCATTGTGTATAGAACACTAAATACGGTGTAATTCTACAACCACTGAGTTTGCTTTGACATCAAGTATACCTCATTTTAAAACCCAGCTAGAAGGAAGGAGACATGTATCTATTTCTGTCACAATTAAGTCATTTAGGCTAATCATAAGTGCAAGTATTTCTTTATGCTCATAGTTTTTGGGAAAAGTGCCCAGGAGCAGAAGTCTGACATACATCTGGCAAGAGTTTTTACCACACTTCAGTTAACACCAGTGTTTTCACCTGGACAGAGGGCATTTTACTGTGTTTCGACATGGTCAAGTTTCAAACCTGGCCTGGATGAGCTCTATGTGTGTTTTAGGTCTTGGGCAAGTCTCCCTCCTTGGTGGGTTCTGTTTAACACTGATTCTAGTTAAGCTCACTGACTGGCTGTGTCTGATGACCACTGGGTGTACCCTGCAAGGGGTCACTCTGGGACCATGTCCACTCCCCTCCTTTCAGAGACACCTCCTGGAATAATGCTAATGTTGTTTTGAATGCTTGTGCAACCCAACACATGTTTTTTCATCTTTGATGTCCCTCAACAGTTTTTTAAAACAACTTCTACTAAAGCAACAAAGTATCCTGGAGTATGGGTCTCACTATGATACAAAAAAGTGTATATCTAAGGACAGATACTGCTTCAATATTGGAGTTAACTGGAGTACAATGACTTTTCCTCCTGCTGTTAATGGCCTGTATATGCAATCTGGTGCTATGTTACACGTGTGTGTCTGGGCAGGCGACAGCTCCCCTGGAGTGGGGCCCTGGATCTTTAAATGGCCCAGACCAGACGGTCATTTCACACATGAGGGAACAGGATGGATGCAAAAATCAACAGTTATAGAGCAAAGTATGGTTTGGAACCAGACATTGGTCTCCCATTATACATATCCACACCACAGACAAAGGAAGGAGGAAAAACAATAACATTTACTTCTTGTGCTTTTCTAAATGTAAAGGCACTCGGGATCTGAAAATGCAACTGTTTAGTTTTAGTGTGTGCATGCACCTTTATTGTTGTAGGCTAATTTCTGCTAATATCTTTACAATCCATATATTAGATTAGTTGTATAGAATCTTATTCTCTATGAGCTGTCAGAGATCTGAGGTTCAAATGCAGTTCTCAGTCATTGTGCTATTCTTCTGCAGAATTTGTTCCAATATATTTCCAAATCACAGGAGGTTGGTGGCACCTTAATTGCGGAGGACTGGCTCGTGTTAATGGCTGGGGCAGAATAAGTGGAATGGTTTCAAACACATGGTTTCTATGTGTTTGATGCCATTCCATTCACTCCGTCCTCCCCTCAGCAGCCTCCACTGTTCCAAATCCATTAATTGTTCCAGTTCCAAAACAATTCCAATCACATATTTGAACTGTTACAGGGAAAGGGACAATTACTGTAGTTTCCAAATTGGTAACAGCAGGTAGTTAAATAAAGGTTAAATATATATATATTTTTTTAATAAAAAAATAAAACCCATGCGGAACCCATGTGAAGAATGAATATACGATGGTGTGCATCGTACCCATTTTTAGACATTTAGCCACCAATTACTGCATCATGTCTCTTATGATGAATTGTTCTGTCTCTTAGTGATCACTGAAAGACAAGGCAAATCTTCATTTGCAAGTCTTGGTAGCATTAATGGTAAGATTCAAGAAAACCTAGGATTGAACCTTCTTTAATTTCTAGTATCCCTGACAAAACTAATGCTATAGCTGAGCACAGTAAGTACGTTAATAAATAGCCTTAAGGATGATCAAAACATATCTATTTTTTCCTTCTAAGGCAACTCTGTAATTTCCATAGCTTTCTTTAACTTTGGGTTTAGAGAAGTGGCACTCTGGGAAATGTGTAGTGTGACCCACTGGAGACCCACCCAGTCCTCCAGTGTCGAGACATATTATGCTTTATCATGTATGCCACATCTGGTGGGTTGATCTCAAGGGCTTAGTATTGAATAACTGATTTTCTCTGTCAATGTTGAGGTGATATACTGTAAATCAGTTTGAAACACTTAGGTATATTATTATTTGAATATTGGCTAATCTCACAAGACATGCACAGCATGATGGTGCTAGTCAGGGAGGGAGTTGTAAAATGGAACTCAAAAGGTTAAGCAATGAATATAACTATTGACGATACGGAGTGAAAAATCATTCCATGGCAATGTGAGTTGTATTTGAGGTGTACTCCCACGTTTATCTCTTCGGAGATCATGCCAGGATAAATTGTACAAAAATAGAAATAGCTGTTATAAACAAATAGTTTTAGTTCATTCCGTGTCCTGAAGTCAGCCATAAATATGTTTATCAGCTACTTAAGTGATATTAGCTTAATGGTCTGTACTGTACATGTAATGGCTCCATTTTATACAAGAATAAGGCTTGGTTTATAGCAAATGACACCTACTGGCACCCTACCTGTTTTGCACAGGGCCCTCCATTGTTTGTTTTATCAGATTCTGTACCTTAACCCATCATTTCCTTTCCATTCAGAAGTCGTTGAGAGTCGGAGGATCTACAATGAGTAATTTTGAACGCAACAGAACCATTCAACAGGGCTATTCCTGAGGCAACGGGATCCACCTGGGTCCTGAATTGTCAGACGTGTTTCATGTCCACTTCTCATCTCTAGCTCATTGGGGTTTCTACACAGCAGAATCTCCAGTATTGAGTCAACACTGATAGTTTTAAATTTAACTCTGGGCCAATGTGTATATGGGTCCACACGTTGCAGTGTTAAATTAACACTGCGCTTGGTGCTAACGCTGTTATACTTTGTCAGTGTTAGGCAATAACACCTCATATAGTACTTTTAACCATTATGACAAGGTTGCTCAATGTTGGGTTAAGGGCGTTACAATATTATTTACAACTCTTTATTGTCACATGTTCTTATATCAGCATTTACAAAGAACTGTCAATGGACATGCTCAAACTTGAATCTTCTACCTCTTTGTGTGGATTTCCCGGAAGACGAGACACTTTGTTACTCATTGCTGCCTTTCACAGTTTGGAAAGTGCATTACACATTTGTTCACAAAAAAGGGAAAAGGGAAATGGGGAAAAAAGGAAATTGCACTGCCATCTAATCCTATAAATAAATATATATATATATATATATATATATATATATATATATATTACTGTATGTGTTATATCATAGTTTTGATGTCTTCACTATTATTCTACAATGGAGAAAATAATGTATATATATATATATATATATACACAGTACCAGTCAAAGTTTGGAGACACCTACTCATTCCTGGGTTTTTCTTAATTTTATTTTCTCCATTGTAGAATAATAGTGAAGACATCAAAACTATGATATAACACATACAGTGGTTCGTCCTTTAAAAGTTGCAGCGTACTGCATCACAGCTTGCATGGCCAACTACTGGTACCATTAATGCTAGTTAGTGCTAGTTTGACCACCAGAAGGCATCTTTGAGAAGCACTTGATAGCCTTCAATAGTGGCTGCTCCCAAGGATGAACCAGACTTGTGGAGGTCTACAATTTTTTTTCTGAGGTCTTGGCTGATTTCTTTTGATTTTCCCATGATGTCAAGCAAAGAGGCACTGAGTTCGAGGGTAGGCCTTGAAATACATCCACAGGTACACCTCCAATTGACGTCAATTAGCCTATCAGAAGCTTCTAAAGCCATGACATAATTTTCTGGACTTGTTGTTGTTTAAAGGCACAGTCAACTTAGTGTATGAAAACTTCTGACCCACTGGAATTGTGATACAGTGAAATAATCTGTCTGTAAACAATTTTTGAAAATATGACTTGTGTCATGTACAAAGTAGATGTCCTAACTGACTTGCCAAAACTATAGTTTGTTCACAAGAAATTTGTGGAGTGGTTGAAAAACGAGTTTTAATGACTCCAGCCAACTGTACCTGCTAATAGCCATAATGACTGTACAACGTGACCGTGTATGTTTGAAAGAGTATTTTCCAGTAAGCAACAATTTGTTTCAATAAACAACTTATGTTTCTGTATTTCTGTAATTCAGTGATATTTATTCCCAAAGTAATTCGTTATGGATCCATAACTAAATAAACACATGCATTTTGAAAGAGTATTTTAATCATTATTTTAATAACGAAAGCATAAAGATGCTGATAAAGAAACAGTACTGTACAGTATATGCTTTTACATTTGGATATACATGTTTATTAGGCTACTGTGCAGACTGACAAGTAAACATAGCCTACAGTACATACTGTTGTAAACATGGGGAAGTGCCTAATTCCTTACATAAGGGAGAGCAGTCCATATCCAGACTTTCTCGGTGACCTAAAGTACTCATTAACTCTGTCTTTAATGCTTTTTCGGGTTGCATCAGTCATGGACAGAAACTTCTGTGACACAGTATTAATGATGAACACCCGGAGGTTCACTGGTAAGCTACATTTGCCTTGGTCAAGTTATGTTGTCAGAAGAGAAATGGAAATGTCAGGGTGAATCGACGACCTGGCGAACCCGCCAGGTACGTTGACTTTGCCTGTCGAAGGTGGAGTTCCAGAGCTCACAGGTGTGCCTGGCATGGATTGTGACTCCATCTCGTTCCTCGCCCTCTTCATTCTCCGCCTGACTCTCCCCCAATGCCACCCGGTTCTGGACCAATGCATCAGCTGTCACCCGTATCTCTGCCCTCAGATAATGTTTCTCTTTCTGGTCTGCCTTCAATGACTCGATCTCGGTCTTCAAAGTTTGAATCTGATCCATGTGCACTTTCATCAGATGAGCGGAATGGTACCGCCAAGAGCCCCCATCGATTACAGTGACCTATGATAGAAACGGTAGATCAATCAAGAATTAAAAGTGACTCCAACACACAAATGTTGCGTACACATTTTAAGAATCTAGCAAAACTAACCGCTTTCTTGGCAACCATGCGTTTTTTTCGGTGCGGCCTGTTGTCCAGACCTTTTTCCACTGATCGCCAAGGCTGGTTGTCATCATGGTTGTATGCTGTGCAAAAACACATTCACGTTTTTAGTACACAATCATTTAAAAAATATATATTTTATTTAACCCTTATTTAATTATAAATTTTATTACACAGTATGCCTACACATTGATAGGCTATATACATTTTTTAAATAAAATGCACTGAAACCAAAATACCTTTAGTTTTGGTGATCCTCTCCGCTCTGATCCTCTGGTGGTTGCAGTCCTACCCTGGGTAGCACCATAGAAAGAAGCTTGCTTGATGAAAACTATGTCCACTATGTCTGTTCTGTTTGGTCGCAATGTCATTTTTTAGACAAACAGCTCATTTTTGAATGGTAACTGTGTTAATGGTGGAGTTTGGGGCGCAAGGCACTACAGAGGGTAGTGCATACGGCCCAGTACATCACCGGGGCTAAGCTGCCTGCCATCCAGGACCTCTACACCAGGCGGTGTCAGAGGAAGGCCCTAAAAATGGTCAAAGACCCCAGCCAGCCCAGTCATAGACTGTTCTCTCTACTACCGCATTGCAAGCGGTACCGGAGTGCCAAGTCTAGGACAAAAAGGCGTCTCAACAGTTTTTACCCCCAAGCCATAAGACTCCTGAACAGGTAATCAAATGGCTAGCTGGACCATTGGCATTGTGTGCCCCCCCCCAAACCCTCTTTTTACGCTGCTGCTACTCTGTTTATCATATATGCATAGTCACTTTAACTATACATTCATGTACATACTACCTCAATTGGGCCGACCAACCAGTGCTCCCACACATTGGCTAACCGGGCTATCTGCATTGTGTCCCACCACCCGCCAACCCCTATTTTACGCTACTGCTACTCTCTGTTCATCATATATGCATAGTCACTTTAACCATATCTACATGTACATCCTATCTCAATCAGGCCTGACTAATCGGTGTCTGTATGTAGTCTCGCTAATTTTATAGCTTCACTACTGTATATAGCCTGTCTTTTTACTGTTGTTTTATTTCTTTACTTACCTATTGTTCACATAACACCTTTTTCGCACTATTGGTTAGACCCTGTAAGTAAGCATTTCACTGTAAGGTCTACATCTGTTGTATTCGGCCACGTGACAAATAAACTTTGATTTGATTTGACTTTCAGCTTACAATAGGCCATAAGTACACAGCAGATCGCCAATTGTCCTCACTTTGATTATGCTGCTAATCGGGCTACCAGTGTTTGAAAATCTGTTTTCAAAATGCCACCAGCTGTCCATCACTACTGTAAATCAAATTAAATATTTATTAATATCTGCCCTCCGAATTCATATCTAAGGAGCATTTTTCACACCATTATTAGTTACATTGTTTTAGTTTGAACGTGCAGACTAGCACTAAGAGCAGCGGGAACGTTTCCCTAGTCAGCACCATTATTAGTGCATTGCCCCGAGTAGCAGTGCTACTCCTCCCTTCCAAATGGTGCTCGGCTCTGCAGCCCATCCCGTGCCCCCTGCCCTCGTGCCTTGAACCTCGCGCGCCCACCACTATTTCAGTGGATACAGCTGGAGAACTACAAGGCAATCCCATTGTGCGCCACTCAGGAACCGTGACCAATATGACCAATATATATTGCCCTGCTAGTAACAGGGTTAATAATATATCTGTGAGAATATCCAAGGGACTTTTATTTAATTCTAAATTAATAATAATAATAATCGCTTTGTTTAAAAAAATATATATATTTTGGAGATGACTTTGTTTTCAAATAAGAAAAAGGCCATTCTTGAACATAGGGTGAGACATTGTTACTAATTTGTAAATAAAGCCATAGAAAGCTTTTATTTTCTATAGTAGAGTAGGTCAGGGCGTGACTGGGGGGTTAGTCTAGTTTATTATTTCTATGTGGGGTTCTAGGTTTGTTTTTCTATGTTGGTGACTGTGTATGATTCCCAATTAGAGGCAGCTGGTAATCTTTGTCTCTAATTGGGGATCATACTTAAGTAGCATGTTTTTCCAACTGTGGGATATGGAATATTGTTTATATTTAGTTGCCTGTTAGCACTGCATTGTCGTCACGGTTCGTTTATTCTTTATTGTTTTGTATTTTGCTAAGTTTCACTTTCTAATAAATTATGTGGAACGCTACTCACGCTGCACTTTGGTCCGATCATTCCAACGAACGTGACAGAATATCCCATCAAACCAGGATCAAGCAGCGTGTCCGGGAGGAAATGGCATCTTGGTCTTTGGAGGAGATCAGGGAGAAGATAAGTTGGACCTGGGAGGAAATAATGGAAGGGCAGGAGATCCTTCCTTGTCAGGAGTCACAGCAGACGCAAGGAGCGAAGGAGGATCAATCACGACGGAAGCCAGAGAGACAGCCCGAAAACGTTTTTTTTGGGGGGGGGGGCACATGGAGTGGTCAGAGACCGAGGAGGAATATTGGGACAGACTGAGCGAGGAATGGGCGGCGAAAGTTGAGGAGAGTGATGAGAGAGAGCTGTTGGTTTGGCGTAGTATGCACGACATTTGCCCTGAGGAGCGTGTTAGCCGTCCGAGGCCACCTGAGTCAGCTCCTCGTAATCTTCCTGAGAAGTGTGTTAAAGTTCCGGTACAATTGATGCCGGCTATATGCACCAGGTCTCCAGTACACCTTCACAGCCCAGTAAGTCCTGTGCCAACTCCCCGCATTCACCATAGGGAGCGTGTGACTGGTCAGGCACCATGTTTTGCGGTGATATGCACGGTGTCTCCAGTGCGCATCCACTTGCCGTGCGAAAGTGGGCATCTGTCCAGGACGGGTGGTGCCAGCTCAGCGCGCCTGGTCTCCAGTGCGCCTCCTCGGTCCAGGATATCCTGCTCCGGCTCTACGCACTGTGTCCCCAGTGGGCCTTCACAGCCCAGTGTGTGCTGTGCCAGCTCCCTGCACTTGCCATGCGAAGGTGGTCATCTGTCCAGGATGCGTTGTGCTCTACGCTCCAGACCTCCAGTGCGTTTCACTTTCTAATAAATTATGTGGAACGCTACTCACGCTGCGCTTTGGTCCGATCATTCCAACGAACGTGACAGCCAGTTTGTCATTTGGAATGATTTATTTCTGTTTTTAGAGGGAGAGAAACAAAAAACCTACAGTCATCCCAGTCAAGGGCAGCCCTGGTATTGAACCAACATCTGTAGCAACACAGCTTGCACTGCGATGCAGACTGCTGCGCCACTCCTGCGCTGTACAACATGACTGGTTGGGAGTAGGCCTCAGCACTACAGTAAGAGCAAAATATCCCTAACATTTCCACACCCTAATTGTAGTCTAAGTTTCTCTTAGAATAAAAACCTTTGTGTAACAACAGTTTTAGTAATTAATACTGAAGTCATGCACAATTATCAGTTTCTATTTGGTTTGTCACCCATTTATTGTCAGTTAGAGACATAGTAGCACCTTGGGACCCAAAAGCACGATCAGTGCTCTAATTCCCCCTTACGCTAGTCTGGAGCAATGAAGCAGTGACGTAGGGTAAACCACAAATTACCACAGCATAATCACAAAACTTTTAGTGGAGCAACCACTGTATGGAATCATGTAGTAACCAAAAATGTGTTAAACAAATCAAAATATAAAGTAGCCAACCTTTGCCTTGATGACAGCTTTGCACACTCTTGGCATTCTCTCAACCAGCTTCATGAGGTGACCTGGAATGCATTTCAATTAACAGGTGTGCCTTCTTAAAAGTTATTTGTGGAAAACCTTTCCTCCTTAATGCGTTTGAGCCAATCAGTTGTGTTGTGACCAGGTAGGGGTGGTTTACAGATGATAGCCCTATTTGGTAAAAGACCAAGTCCATATTATGTTAAGAACAGCTCAAATATGCAAAGAGAAACGACAGTCTATAATTACTTTAAGACATGAAGGTCAGTCAATCCGCAAAATTTCAAGAACTGTGAAAGTTTCCTCAAGTGCAGTTGCAAAAACCATCAAGTGCTATGATGAAACTGGCTCTCATGAGGACCGCCACAGGAAAGGAAGACCCTGAGTTACCTCTGCTGCAGAGGATAGGTTCATTGGAGTTACCAACCTCGGAAATTGCAGACCAAATAAATGCTTCACAGTGTTCAAGTAACAGACACATCTCAACATCAACTGTTTAGAGGAGACTGTGTGAATTAGGTCATTACGGTCTGATTGCTGCAAAGAAACCACTACTAAAGGACACCAATAAGATCTCAGTACATACACACCTGTTCTAAAAGGCCTCAGAGTCTGCTACACTACCAAGCAAGCAGCACCATGAAGACCAAGGAACTTTCCAAACAGGTCAGGGACAAAGGTGTGGAGAAGTACAGATCAGGGTTGGGTTATAAAAAATATGCGAAACTTTGAACATCCCACGGAGCACATTAAATCCATTATTAAAAAATTGAAAGAATATGGCACCGCAGCAAACCTGCCAAGAGAGGGCCGCCCACTAAAACTCACGGACCAGGCAAGGAGGGCATTTATCAGAGAGGCAACAAAGAGACCAAAGATAACCCTGAATCAAATCGAATTTATTTATATAGTCCTTCTTACATCAGCTGATATATCAAAGTGCTGTACAGAAACCCAGCCTAAAACGCCAAACAGCAAGCAATGCAGGTGTAGAAGCACGGTGGCTAGGAAAAACTCCCTAGAAAGGACAAAACCTAGGAAGAAACCTAGAGAGGAACCAGGCTATGAGGGGTGGCCTGTCCTCTTCTGGCTGTGCCGGGTGGCGATTATAACAGAACATGGCCAAGATGTTCATAAATGACCAGCATCGTCAAATAATAGTAATCACAGTGAACAGGTCAGGGTTCCATAGCCGCAGGCAGAACAGTTGAAACTGGAGCAGCAGCACGGCCAGGTGGACTGGGGACAACAAGGAGTCATCATGCCAGGTAGTCCTGAGGCATGATCCTCGGGCTCAGGTCCTCCGAGAGAGAGAAAGAGAGAGCATACTTAAATTCACACAGGACACTGGATAAGACAGGAGAAATACTCCAGATGTGACAGACTGAATGAGCTGCAAAGCTCCGCAGCGGAGATTGGAGTATCTGTCCATAGGACCACTTTAAGCCATACACTCCACAGAGCTGGGCTTTACGGAAGAGTAGCCAGAAAAAGTAATTGCTTCAAGAAAAAAAAAAAAGCAAACATATTTGGTGTTCGCCAAAAGGAATGTGGGAGACTCCCCAAACATATGGAAGAAGGTACTCTGGTCAGATGAGACTAAAAGCTTTTTGTCCATCAAGGAAAACGCTATCTCTGGTGCAAACCCAACACCTCCCATCACCCTGAGAACACCACCCCCACAGTGAAGCACAGTGGTGGCAGCATCATGCTGTGGGGATGTTTTTCATCGGCAGGGACTGGGAAACTGGTCAGAATTTAAGGAATGATGGATGGCGCTAAATACAGGGAGATTCTTGAAGGAAACCTGTTTCAGTCTTCCAGAGATTTGAGACTGGGATGGAGGTTCACCTTCCAGCAGGACAATGACCCTAAGCATACTGCTAAAGCAACACTCGAGGGGTTTAAGGAGAAACATTTAAATGTCTTGGAATGGCCTAGTCAAAGCCCAGACCTCAATTCAATTGAGAATCTGTGGTATGACTTAAAGATTGCTGAACACTAGCAGAACCCATCCAACTTGAAGGAGCTAGAGCAGTTTTCCCTTGAAGAATGGGCAAAAATCCCAGTGGCTAGATGTGCTAGATGTGCCAAGCTTATAGAGACATACCCGAAGAGACTTGCAGCTGTAATTGCTGC
The DNA here is from genome assembly GCF_901001165.1 of Salmo trutta. Classification (NCBI taxonomy): domain Eukaryota; kingdom Metazoa; phylum Chordata; class Actinopteri; order Salmoniformes; family Salmonidae; genus Salmo; species Salmo trutta. Next base: position 42,950,246 of record NC_042981.1, on the reverse strand, counting down.
AAAAGGTGGCTCTACAAAGTATTGACTTTGGGGGGGGGGTGAATAGTTATGCACGCTCAAGTTTTCAGTTTTTTGTCTTATTTCTTGTTTGAAGATGCAAAATATTTTTTATTGTGAAACAAAGTGGTAGGCAAGTTGTGTAAATCAAATCATACAAACCCCCCAAAAATCCATTTTAATTCCAGGTTGTAAGGCAACAAAATAAGAAAAATGCCAAAGGGGTGAATACTTTTGCATAATGAAACTCTCCCACTCAACTCTGGTTATTAACACTAAAACTGGCGTTATTTTACACCAATGGAGTGTTAAATTAACACTTACAGAGTAACAACTGATGTGTGGGAAGAGGTCCAAATAAAGCTACTGACTCTATGGAAACCTTTACTGAGAGAGGAAACTCTGCAAGGCTAAAGTCTTTTTCAGTCCCTGGTAGAGTTACAGAATATACTTGAAGTTAACTCAAATGGAGAATATTATTCATTAGCAATAGACAAACATTATCAATAAAAGATTTCAATTTTTTTCTAATGAGATATCTTAACAATTTCAGACAAGTGACTATGGTTGGATTAAGGTCGTCGGATTTGTGAACAGTGGCCTATCATTCCCACAGATAACTGCCTGTCTGTGTCATGTGTTCAGTGTTCATTTACAAAAGAGACTAGTCTCAATAAGACTTTCATGTTGAAATAAGGGCAAATCAAATAATTATGAGGTAGACATCAATCAGAAGTGAGGGCGGGTGCTGTAAACCATCTGATATCTTGTCCTGTGTGAAACTAATACTATCAGGATAAACATGTCTGCTTGACCGCTAAACCACAGCTAGATTTTAACCTTAATCTCAGACTGAGCCTCATCTGGAAATTGACATCACTGATTACAAGGCAAACACTGTCTGAGTTACTGTACACTGAGAAACTTTCAAATGTAGCAACACACATAATTAGACATTTTGCGCCAATATTTTCTACAGATGATCACACCCATTACCACAGTAGAAAAACTGTAGAGCTATAAAAGGTTTTTAAAACCCAAATGTATACTAGCAGTGTACAAAGGGGGGGGGGGGGAATTTCATGAATTGTTCAGCAGTCTTATGGCTTGGGGGTAGAAGCTGTTGAGGAGCCTTTTGGACCTAGACTTGGCGCTCCGGTACCGCTTGCCATGCGGTAGCGGGAAAAAACAGTTTATAACTTGGGTGACTGGAGTCTCTGACAAATTTATGGGCTTTCCTCTGACACCGCCTATTATATAGGTCCTGGATGGCAGGAAGCTTGGCCCCAGTGATGTATTGGGCTGATCGCACTACCCTCTATAGTGCCTTACGCTCAGATGCTGAGCAGTTGCCATACCAGGCGGTGATGCAACTGGTCAGGATGCTCTTGATGTTGCAGCTGTAGAACCTTTTGAGGATCTGGGGACCCATGCCAAATTTTTTCAGTCTCCTGAGGGGGAAAAGGTTTTGTTGTGCCCTCTTCACGACTGTCTTGGTGTGTTTGGACCATGATAGTTCGTTGGTGATGTGGACACCAAGGAACTTGAAACTCTCGACCTGCTCCACTACAGCGCCATCCATGTTAATGGGGGCCTGTTCGGCCCACCTTTTCCTGTAGTCCACGATCAGCTCCTTTGTCTTGCTCACATTGAGTGTGAGGTTGTTGTCCTGGCACCACACTGCCAGTTCTCTGACCACCTCCCTATAGGCCGTCTCATCGTTGTCGGTGATCAGGCCTACCACTGTTGTGTCGTCAGCAAACTTAATGATGGTGTTGGAGTCGTGCCTGGCCGTGCAGTCATGAGTGAACACGGAGTACAGTTGTGGGTGAACAGGGAATACATGAGGGGACTAAGTACACACCCCTGAGGGGCCCCAGTGTTAAGGATCAGCGTGGCAAACATGTTGTGGTGGTGTGGGGGCTGTGCTTTGGCAAAGTGGGTGGGGTTATATCCTGCCTGTTTGGCCCTGTCTGGGGGTATCATCGGATGGGGCCACAGTGTCTTCTGATCCCTCCTGTCTCAGCCTCCAGTATTTATGCTGCAGTAGTTTATGTGTTGGGGGGCTAGGGTCAGTCTGTTACATCTGGAGTATTCTCTTGTCTTATCCGGTGTCCTGTGTGAATGTAAATATGCTCTCTCTAATTCTCTCTCTCTCTTTCTTTCTTTCTCTCGGAGGACCTGAGCCCTAGGACCATGCCTCAGGACTACCTGGCATGATGACTCCTTGCTGTCCCCAGTCCACCTGGCCATGCTGCTGCTCCAGTTTCAACTGTTCTGCCTGCAGTTACGGAACCCTGACCTGTTCACCGGACGTGCTTGTTGCACCCTCGACAATTACTATGATTATTATTATTTGACCATGCTGGTCATTTACGAACATTTTAACATCTTGACCATGTTCTGTTATAATATCCACCCGGCACAGCCAGAAGAGGACTGGCCACCCCTCATAGCCTGGTTCCTCTCTAGGTTTCTTCCTAGGTTTTTGGCCTTTCTCAGGAGTTTTTCCTAGGGAGTTTTTCCCAGCCACCGTGCTTCTTTCACATGCATTGCTTGCTGTTTGGGGTTTTAGGCTGGGTTTCTGTACAGCACTTTGAGATTTCAGCTGATGTACGAAGGGCTATATAAATAAATTTGATTTGATTTGATTTGTTGCCTACACTTGCCACCTGGGGGCGGCCCGTCACGAAGTCCAGGATCCAGTTGCAGAGGGAGGTGTTTAGTCCCAGAGTTCTTAGCTTAGTGATGAGCTTTGTGGGCGCTATGGTTGAACGCTGAGCTGCAGTCAATGAACAGTATTCTCACATTGGTGTTCCTTTTGTCCAGGTGAGAAAGGGCAGTGTGGAGTGCAATTGCGTCATCTGTGGATCTGTTGGTATGCGAATTGGAGTGGGTCTAGGGTGTCCAGGAGGATGCTGTTGATGTGAGCCATGACCAGCCTTTCAAAGCACTTCATGGCTACCGATGTGAGTGGCACGGGGCGGTAATCGTTTAGGCAGGTTACCTTCACTTCCTTGGGCACAGGGACTATGGTGGTCTGCTTGAAACATGTAGGTATTACAGACTCGGTCAGGGAGAGGTTGACTATGTCAGTGAAGACACTTGACAGTTGGTCCGCGCATTCTTTCAGTACACGTCCTGGTAAGCCATCTGGCCCAGCGGCTTTGTGAATGTTGACTGGTTTAAAGGTTTTGTTCACATCGGCTACCGAGAGCGTTATCACACAGTCATCCAGAACAGTTGGTGCTCTTGTGCATGCTTCAGTGTTGCTTGCCACGAAGCGGGCATAAAAGGCATTTAGCTCATCTGGTAGGCTCGCGTCACTGGGCAGCTCGCGTCTGCATTTCCCTTTGTAGTCCATAATAGTTTTCAAGCCCTGCCACATCCGACGAGCGTCAGAGCCGGTGTAGTAGGATTCAATGTTAATCCTGTATTGACGCTTTGCTTGTTTGATGGTTCGTCTGAGGGCATAGCGGGATTTCTTGTAAGCGTCCGGATTAGTCTCCCGCTCCTTGAGAGCGGCAGATCTAGCCTTTAGCTCGATGCGGATCCATGGCTTCTTGTTGGGATATGTACGTACAGTTACTTTGGGGACGACGTCATGGATGCACTTATTGATGAAGCCGATGACTGAGGCGATGTATTCCTCAATGCCATTGGATGAATCCCGGAACATGTTCCAGTCTGTGCTAGCAAAACAGTCCTGTAGTGTAGCATCCACATCATCTGACCACTTCCGTATTGAGCGAGTCACTGGTACTTCCTGCTTTAGTTTTTGCTTGTAAGCAGGAATCAGGTCAGATTATGGTCAGATTTGCCAAATGGAGGGCGGGGGAGAGCTTGAATGCATATCTGTGTGTGGAGTAAAGGTGATCTAGGATTTATTGTTCCCTGGTTGCACGTGACATGCTGGTAAAAATTTGGTAAAACTGATTTAAGTTTTCCTGCATTAAAGTCCCAGGCCACTAGGAGCGCTGCTTCTGGTTGAGCATTTTCTTCTTTGCTTATGGCCAGCTTCATTTTGTGGTGGTAAATAGATGGCTATGAATAATACAGATGAGAACTCTCTTGGTAGATAATGTGTCCTACAGCTTATCATAAGGTACTGTACCTCAGGCGAGCAATACCTCAAGACTTCTTTAATATTAGATATCGCGCACCAACTCTTATTGTCAAAAAGACACACACCCCCACCCCTCGTCTTACCAGAGGTACCTGTTCTGCCGGTGCATGGAAAATCCTGCTAGCTCTATATTGTCCAGTCAAAGAGGAATATTAATGTTCCTCATTCATTCTTGGGCACAATGAGCGGCTTCATGCCGGCTGGGGTAGTAATCTTATAGATCACAGTGGCTGGGTTGTGGTGTTGAGGAACTGCCTACGTGTGCACTTGGAAATTCTGACTGGCGAGTTCATAAACTGGCTTAACTAAGCACTTAAAACATAAAGTGGATAGCAGAGAACATGCCTACCATTTACCCTCACTTCGAGGGCAGACAAGAGTTTTAGAAACGGTTCTTCGGCCTCTCGAGTGGCGCAGCGGTCTAAGGCACTGCATCGCATTGCAGTGCTTGAGGTGTCACTACAGACCTGGTTCGATCCCAGGCTGTGTCACAACCGGCCATTAGCAGGAATCCCATAGGGCGGCGCACAATTTGCCCACTGTCGTCTGGGTTAGTGAAGGGTTTGGCCAGTGGGGGGGCTTTATTTGGCTCATTACGCTTTAGCTTCTCCTTGTGGCGGGCTGGGCGCCTGCAGGCTGACTTCAGTCTTTGAACGGTGTTTCCTAAAACACATTGGTGCAGCTGGCTTCCGGGTTAAGTAGGCGGGTATTAAGAAGCGTGGTTTGGCAGGTCATGTTTCAGAGGACGCATGACTCAAACTTCGCCTCTCCCGAGCCCGTTGGGGAGTTGCAGCGTTGAGACAAGATCAAAAAAGGGGGTAAATGCAAAAAAATTAAAATAAATCAGAGACATCATTATGAATCTAAGCATGGTACTTTCAAAAGTTAGGCCAACTTTTCCACCCCAGACAAAGTATTTGTACTTGTATTTATTATTATGGATCCCCATCAGCAGCTACTCTTCCTGGGGTCCAAAAAAATTAAGGCAGTTATACAATTTTAAAAACATTACAATACATTCCCAGATTTCACCACACTGTGTGCCCTCAGGCCCATACTCCACCACTACCACATATTATCTACAGTACAATACAAAATCCATGTGTGTATAGTGCGTATGTTAGCATATGTTATCAAAATCTGGACCCCTACAAATCAGCCGGACTAGACAATCTGGACCCTCTCTTTCTAAAATTATCCGCCGAAATTGTTGCAACCCCTATTACTAGCCTGTTCAACCTCTCTTTCGTATCGTCTGAGATCCCCAAAAATTGGAAAGCTGATGCTGTCATCCCCCTCTTCAAAGGGACAGACACTCTAGACCCAAACTGCTACAGACCCATATCTATCCTACCCTGCCTTTCTAAGGTCTTCGAAAGCCAAGTTAACAAACAGATCACCGTTCATTTCGAATTCCACCGTACCTTCTCCGCTATGCAATCTGGTTTCCGCGCTGGTCATGGGTGCACCTCAGCCACGCTCAAGGTCCTAAACGATATCATAACCGCCATCGATAAGAGAGAATACTGTGCAGCTGTATTCATTGACCTGGCCAAGGCTTTCAACTCTGTCAATCACCATATTCTTATCGGCAGACTCAACAGCCTTGGTTTCTCAAATGACTGCCTTGCCTGGTTCACCAACTACTTCTCAGACAGAGTTCAGTGTGTCAAATCGGAGGGCCTGTTGTCCGGACCTCTGGCAGTCTCTATGGGGTGCCACAGGGTTCAATTTTCGGGCCGACTCTTTTCTATGTATACATCAATGATGTCGCTCTTGCTGCTGGTGATTCTCTCATCCACCTCTACGCAGACGATACCATTTTGTATACTTCTGGCCCTTCTTTGGACACTGTGTTAACTAAACTCCAGACGAGCTGCCATACAACTCTCCTTCCGTGGCCTCCAACTGCTCTTAAATGCAAGTAAAACTAAATGCATGCTCTTCAACCAATTGCTGCCCAAACCTGCCCGCCCGTCCAGCATCACCACTCTGGACGGTTCTGACTCAGAATATGTGGACAACTGCAAATACCTAGGTGTCTGCTTAGACTGTAAACTCTCCTTCCAGACTCACATTAAGCATCTCCAATCCAAAATTAAATCTAGAATCGGCTTCCTATTTCGCAATAAAGCATCCTTCACTCATGCTGCCAAACATACCCTCGTAAAACTGACTATCCTACCAATCCTTGACTTCGGCGATGTAATTTACAAAGTAGCCTCCAACACTCTACTCAGCAAATTGGATGCAGTGTATCACAGTGCCATCCGTTTTGTCACGAAAACCCCATATACTACCCACCACTGCGACCTGCGTGCTCTCGTTGGCTGGCCCTCGCTTTATATCCGTCGCCGAATCCACTGGCTCCAGGTCATCTATAAGCCTTTGCTAGGTAAACACATCTCAGCTCACTGGTCACCATAGCAGCACCCACCCATAGCACACGCTCCAGCAGGTATAGCTCACTTGTCACACCCAAAGCCAATTACTCCTTTGGCCGTCTTTCCTTCCAGTTCTCTGCTGCCAATGACTGGAACGAACTGCAAAAATCACTGAAGCTGGAGACTCATATCTCCCTCACTAACTTTAAGCACCAGCTGTCAGAGCAGCTCACAGATCACTGCACCTGTACATAGCCCATCTGTAAATAGCCCATCCAACTACCTCATCCCCCATACTGTTATTTATTTTGCTCCTTTGCACCCCAGAGTCTCATTGCCAAAATCCCGACGTATCCCTTTAAGCTAACAAGCAAATGCTTTTGGTCATTTGCTTTAGCCTGTTTGGGATAGGGGGCAGTATTGAGAATTTTGGAAAAAATATGTGCCCATTTTTAACTGCCTCCTACACCAACTCAGAAGCTAGAATATGCATATTATTGTTCAGGTTTGGATAGAAAACACTCTGAATTTTCTAAAACTGTTTGAATGGTGTCTGTGAGTATAACAGAACTCCTATGGCAGGCAAAAGCCTGACAAGGTTTCATGCAGGAAGTACCCTGTCTGACAAGGAGTCGTGCGTCTTGCATCTGTTTATTGAAAAGTAAGGATCTTAGCTGTAACGTGACAATTCCCAGGGCTCCGATAGGCTCTCAGAACCCGGGAAATACCTGAAGGTTGACGAGGCAGCCTCAGGCTGAAACACATTATCGCCTTTGGTAAGTGGCGGATCAGAAGACCTTTGAACGAGGCGCGTGCACGATTCGCTCCTGAGGAGAAATTTAATTCGGCTGTTTAGGCTCAATGCATATTCCCGGTCGGAATATTATCGCTTTTCTACGAGATAAATGGCATAAAAATTTGTTTTAAACAGCGGTTGACATGCTTCGAAGTACGGTAATGGAATATTTAGAAATTTTTTGTCACGACAATGCGCCATGCGCGAGACCGTGATGTAGCATTCTGATAGTGTCTAGAACTCACGAACAAAACGTCGCTGTTTGGATATAACGATGGATTATTTGGGACCAAACCAACATTTGTTATTGAAGTAGAAGTCCTGGCAGTGTATTCTGACGAAGAACAAGCAAGGTAAGAACATTTTTCTTATAGGAAATGTGATTTTGGTGGAGGCTGACCTGGGTGGGTGTCTAAATAGCTAGCCCTGTGATGCCGGGCTACGTACTTAGATTATTGCAAAATGTGCTTCATCCGAAAAGCTATTTTAAAATCGGACATATCGAGTGCATAGAGGAGTAATGTATCTATAATTCTTTAACAAATTGTTATGCTTTTTGTGAACGTTTATCGTGAGTAATTTAGCAAACTGTTAGTAAATTCCCCGGAAGTTTGCGGGGGTTATGCTTTTTCTGAACGTCACATGCTAATGTAAAAAGCTGTTTTTTGATATAAATATGAACTTGATTGAACAGACATGCATGTATTGTATAACACAATGTCCTAGGTGTGTCATCTGATGAAGATCATAAAAGGTTAGTGCTGCATTTAGCTGTGGTTTGGGTTTATGTGACATGATATGCTAGCTTGAAAAATGGGTGTCTGATTATTTCTGGCTGGGCACTCTGCTGACATAATCTAATGTTTTGCTTTCGTTGTAAAGCCTTTTTGAAATCGGACAGTGTGGTTAGATTAACGAGATTCTTGTCTTTAAATAGCTGTAAAATAGTCATATGTTTGAGAAATTGAAGTAATAGTATTTCTAACGATTCAAAAATCGCGCCACTGGATTTCAGTGGCTGTTACGTAGGTGGGACGAGTTCGTCCCACATGCGCCAGAGAGGTTAGCAAAAGTTAGGCCAATGGCATAAGCATACCCTCTCATCCCTCAATTCGAGTCCTGGTGTTAATTTCACTGACACAGAGGTAGGCTATTTAAAGAGTGCATGGTGCAACACCATGAGCTGTCCAATTGATTATGCCGCTGCTGCAGCTGCCGCTTCAAGTTTCAGCGCCACAATGTTACTTTACTCTGGCTAATTGTGAGGTTAATAACTGATAAATAGCTTCATCATGGGCGAGACATATATTGTTGTTATTAAAATCAATTATAGTAGTAGCAAGCTATCAAAGTCTTCTCGCTCTCCTTCTCAAACTGAACAGTGCTAGTGCTAGTCCGCACACAAAATATTTAATTCAGAAATGCAGACAGGCTCTATAGACTTCTATATATGAGTGACTGGTGTTATGTTGGGCACCTAATGACCAAGAAAGGATTTTATGAAAAAAATACATTACTACAAGACAAAACAGCTCGCTCATCAAGCATGATAGGCATGTAAGTGTAAAAGCAAAGCTTGTTTTAATATAATAAAAAAAGCTTGAAAAGGTAGTGGAATGGGATTAGTGCTGTGTATGAAGAATCCAATACTTGTATATGGTACAAATCACATTATTGTGAAAGCACCTCCTCTAAGAGTATGAATTAGGCTGTTAGAGAAGATTTGAATCCTAAGCAATCTGCATACACATTGTTTGAAGTACAATAGACCAACAGCTATGACAGTAGGTCAAAGCTGCGTGCTGGCAAACCTTAATTGTAAAGGACTTGGGTTGATACATCTGAACATTAGGAGCTTACTTCCTAAACTGGATTACATCAAGAGCTGGGCTATACAGATGAATCCAGATATTCTGGTATTAAATGAAACTTGGATTTCTGGGGACATTCTGAACTCTGATATTAATATTGAGGGTTATAATATGTTCAGAACTGACAGACAGGGTAGAGGTAGTGGAGTGGCTATTCTTACTAAAAAAAATAATTTACCTGTCTCTTTACTGAAATCTATTTCTCTTGCCAAAAAATGTAGCTACTATCTTTAAGCCTTCATCTGGGGAAAACAGTTTTAGGGGTTTTCCCGTCCTCCATCGGCTAACCTTTGTGCACTAGAGGAGTTAACTTGTTTGTTGTCTTCTTTTATTAAATAAGAAGTTATTATCCTGGGTGACCTAAATCATGATTGGGAAATGCAGGCTTCAGACAATCTAAAAGACATAAGAAATGATCTAAACCTAACCCAGCTGGTGACTAAGCCTACACGGCCTAACCCTGGCTCTTAGGTAAATTGTTATGGCTGTATTGTTTTAAAAAGCCAATAATGTTGTGGGTCCATCAGACCCTCAAACATTGGGTGAATAACAAAAACATGAACACCACACAAGGGTTAAAGGAATACCAGCTACAAGCCCAAATATTCTGGTAACGGTACACTGTAACACGTTTTTGTTGTTTGACAGTATTATACAATAAAACTAAGAGCAAAGCACTGTAATAATTATTTACACTACATTTCTGTAAATGACAATGCACTCTGGGTGAAAAACGATGGTTTTACAGTATTTTACTGTAACGACACAGCAATGTGGGATTGGCAACTGGCAACTTTTTCAAACAATTCATAGTGATCGGATTGAGAGAGAAGGTCTGAAGTGAACTAAACATTTATATGATTTACAATATGTATTACACCTAATATCACAGTGTAATGGAAAACTGTGATTTATACCGTACACCCCAGGGAATACAGTACCGTACCGTGTTTTTGGAGTGCCAAAAACCTTTTCACCACTAGTGGTTGCATGTTATGGTTGTTTCTGGCTCATTAGCACATTTTGAAGCATGCCTTGTAGGCAACTACATTTGTGCCACCCATTAGTGAATGTACTGTACCAATTTAATGGATATGTGTGGTAGTAGTGGCCCAATGATTAAATGTGCATAGGGGACATATTGAAGTGCCAGAAAGTTGTAAACATTTAAAGCTTGAGTATTTGCCATGTACTTTGTTAGTTTTGCCCTGTCAGTCACTGCCAGTTTGGAAGCCTTTGTTGAGGCCTCTAGAAGTGCAAATGATTTAAAATGGCATTCATTGACATGCTGCAATATTTAGCTGACACTCTTATCCATAGTGACTTACAGTAGCAATTAGGGTTAACCTGTCTGGGCCAGTGGGACGCTTGCGTCCTACCCTAATCAACAGCCAGTGGAATCACGTCGCGCTAAATGCAAAACCTCATAAATGCTATAACTTCAATTTCTCAAACATATGACTATTTTACACCGTTTTATAGATACACCTCTCCTGAATCGAACCACGTTGTCCGATTTCAAAAAGGCTTTACAGCAAAAGCAAAACATTAGATTATGTCAGCAGAGTACCCAGCCAGAAATAATCACACAGCCATTTTCAAAGCAACTAGCATGCATCCCAAATACCCAAAACACAGCTAAATGCAGCACTAACCTTTGACAACCTTCATCAGATGACACTCCTAGGACATCATGTTACACAATACATGCATTTTTCGTTCGATAAAGTTCATATTTATATATAAAAACAACATTTTACATCGGCGCATGACGTTCAGAAAATCTTTTCCCTCAAATGCTTCCGGTTTATTAGCGCTACAATTTACAAAATTACTATTCGAAAACATTGTTAAAATGTAATATTGTCATTCAAAGACTTATAGATTAACATGTCTTGAATGCCATCGCTTTGCCAGATTTAAAAATAACTTTACTGGGAAATCACACTTTGCAATAAATGACGTGGTATGCCCAGAAAAAAAGTCTAGGCTATACATGTTGGAGCCAACTTGGAACGATCAACCATCAAAAATACTATTGTAAATAATACCTTACCTTTGATTATCTTTATCAGAAGGCACTTCTAGGCATCCCAGGTCCATAACAAATGTAGTTTTGTTCAAAAAAGTTAATAATTTATGTCCAAATAGTGTTAGCGCGCTCCGAAGGCTAGTGAAAATGTACCGTGTGCCTCTGACTTGTCGTCAGGAATGAGCAAAAAAAATATATTTAAGTTCGTTCAAACATGTCAAACGTTGTATAACATAAATCTTTAAGGGCTTTTTCAACCAGGGCTTCAATAATATTCCATTGGGATGGTTGCATTGTTTTTCAAAACGTTGCGAAAAGGGAGAGTAGTCATGGGCGCTGACGTCACAATGGTAATGGCCCATCCCCTGTGACCAAGTGCCACAGCCTCTCTTTGGGTCAGTTACTACCATAGGTAACTCAAACCACTTTGTAAAGACTGGGGACATCTAGTGGAAGCCATAGGAAGTGCTAAATGATTCACAAGCCCCTGTGTGTTTCAATGGCAAATGTTTGAAGTGATATCCACACATCAGATTTCAGTTTCCTGTCAGGATTTGTCTCAGGGTTTTGACTGCCATATGAGTTCTGTTATGCTCACAGACACCATTCAAACAGTTTTAGAAACTTTAGGGTGTTTTCTATCCAAATCAAACAATTATATGCATATTCTAGTTACTGGGCAGGAGTAGTAACCAGATTAAATCGGGTACGTTTTTTATCCGGCCGTGCAAATACTGCCCCCTAGCCCTAACAGGTTTTAAGTGCCTTGCACATTGACAGTTTTTTCACCTAGTCTGCTCTGGGATTCAAACTAAGGCTACCTGCCGCTCTACAGTTATGGCCAAAAGTTTTGAGAATGACACAAATATTGTCTTTAGATACTTTAGATATTTTTGTCAGATGTTACTATGGAATACTGAAGTATAATTACAAGCATTTCATATGTGTCAAAGGCTTTTATTGACAATTACATGAGTCAATATTTGCAGTATTGACCCTTCTTTTTCAAGAGCTCTGCAATCCGCCCTGGCATGCTGTCAATTAACTTCTGGGCCACATCCAGACTGATGGCAGCCCATTCTTGCATAATCAAAGCTTGGAGTTTGTCAGAATTTGTGGGTTTTTGTTTGTCCACCCGCCTCTTGAGGATTGACCCCAAGTTCTCAATGAGATTAAGGCCCGGGGAGTTTCCTGGCCATGGACCCAAAATATTGATGTTTTATTCCCTGAGCCACTTAGTTATCACTTTTGTCTTATGGCAAGGTGCTCCATCATTGTAACGGTCAACATATGAAGTGAACCAAGGCGCAGCGGGTTGAGTGCTCATTTTAACTTTTATTTGAACACTGAAAAAACAAAACAAGAAAACAAACGAACGCACAGTAATGCAGGCTACACACAGCTATGCAAAAAAAACAACTTCCCACAAACCACAAGTGAAAAAAGGGCCACCTAAGTATGACTCTCAATCAGCAACAACGATGTACAGCTGTTCCTGATTGAGAGCCATACGAGGCCAACAAAGAAATACACAACCTAGAAAATCATAGAAATACAAAACCAGAACAATACCCCAAAACCCCTACAACACAAAACAAACACACCCCTCTTACATAATAACATACCCAATAAACCCCGAAACACTCTAAACAAACGCCCCCTGCCACGTCCTGACCAAACTATAATAACAAATAACCCCGTTACTGGTCAGAACATGACAATCATGCTGGAAAAGGCATTGTTCGTCACCAAACTGTTCCCGGATGGTTGGGCGAGGTTGCTCTCGGAGGATGTGTTGGGACCATTCTTTATTCATGGATGTGTTCTTAGGCAAGATTGTGAGTGAGCCCACTCCCTTGGCTGAGAAGAAACCCCACACATGAATGATCTCAGGATGCTTTACTGTTGGCATGACACAGGACTGATGGTAGCGCTCACCTCGTCTTCTCCGGGCAAGCTTTTTTCCAGATGCCCCAAACAATCGGAAAGGGGATTCATCAGAGAAAATGACTTTACCCCAGTCCTCAGCAATCCAATCCCTGTACCTTTTGCAGAATATCAGTATGTCCCTGATGTTTTTCCTGGAGAGAAGTGGCTTCTTTGCTGCCCTTCTTGGCACCAGGCCATCCTCCAAAAGTCTTCGCCTCACTGTGCGTGCAGATGCAGTCACACCTGCCTGCTGCCATTCCTGAGCAAGCTCTGTACTGGTGGTGCCCCGATACCGCATCTGAATCAACATTAGGAGACGGTCCTGGCGCTTGCTGGACTTTCTTGGGGGCCCTGAAGCCTTCTTCACAACAATTGAACCGCTCTCCTTGAAGTTCTTGATGATCTGATAAATGGTTGATTTAGGTGCAATCTTACTGGCAGCAAAGTCCTTGCCTGTGAAGCCCTTTTTGTGCAAAGCAATGATGACGGCACGTGTTTCCTTGCAGGTAACCATGGTTGACAGAGGAAGAACAATGATTCCAAGCACCACCCTCCTTTCGAAGCTTCCAGTCTGTTATTCGAACTCAATCAGCATGACAGAGTGATCTCCAGCATTGTCCTCGTCAACACACACCTGTGTTAACAAGAGAATCACTGACATGATGTCTGCTGGTCCTTTTGTGGCAGGGCTGAAATGCAGTGGAAATGTTTTTGGGGGATTCAGTTCATTTGCATGGCATAACACTCTTCATAACATTCTGGAGTATATGCAAATAGCCATCATACAAACTGAGGCAGCAGACTTTGTGAAAATTAATATTTGTGTCATTCTCAAAACTTTTGGCCACGACTGTACTATGTAAACACATTGCCTAGCAGCCAACCTGTTTGCACCAATCCCATGCTTTCTGTCAGGCTGTATCACTGCAACTGCACTGCCCTCAACCGGAGGGCTCTCCAGAGGGTGGTGCAGTCAGCACAACGCATCACCGGCTGCCCTGTATACTGCTGATTTGCAGTATACAGACCCGAAAAAAAATAAAAGGAATAATATTAGATTGAAAAGATGGAAAGCGAGTCTCTAGCTATTTCGGTTAGAAGCCAGTTCAGAAAAGTAGTATGTCTTGGGCGGAGGGAGCATTGATGGTGTAGGGCAGGAGAAAAGTCCGTCTAGACAGGCTTGGAGCTTTTCTTCAGAGCTCTGTGACTTCTGCAGTTCCTCGTATGTAGCTAGTCCTCCACTGCTAAAAGTGTAGCACTCACCTGGGTGATGCCCTTGCAGCTGTAAAAGTGCAGAAAGCCCACCACACATCTGCAGTGGACTGGAACAGTCCCTACAATGACCCTCCTCTGTCATTTCTGCGCACTCATCCTTACAGCAACCAGCAGGTGACACAAAAAGCCAATGTCTTCTGAAGGTGCATTTCAAATCCAAACATTCGCCATCTAGCGGTAGCTAGCTAGCTACAGTAACTAGCCAAGTCAAACAGTCATCCTATCACAGTCCTTAAAACCTCTTAAGACCAACATATGTGTAATCAAAAGATAATTTGCTTGTTGAGTCGGTTTCAAATCTCTCTTGTACTTACACTAAACACACAGACTTGCACATAGATGGTGTAATAATGAGACGCTAATTGTGTTGGTAGTGTCTTAACTTTTATTGTTTAAGATGAGTTGGTCTTGATATCAGTCTTGGGTATTGGAATCTTCTTTCTCCACATTTAAACCAGTTTAGGTCTTGTCACAATCTCGGTACATTGGGACTTGATCTGGGTTAGGTCTAACATACAGTATGGGTGTTGGTTTGGGTAAGGTCTATGTGAGGACTGTGTGAGAGCCAATCGAGGGAGGGTAGCTCTCACTAGCATGCTTTGACATTGGCTAACAACCAACTGCCGTTATGCATGCGGTTTGAAGAATACACCCGCTAGGCGAGATCTCAACGACTTGATCACTGATTATCTCGGCAAGTGTGAATCAGGTGTAAAAAGTTGGCCTAAGTGGCATTTCCACTTGCAAAAACACTCACACAGCAGGAGATGTGTTTAGACAGCAGGAGATGCTTTTAGAACAGTAAAAGTGGAGGTAATAGCTCTTATTTTATAATTTTGCTTAGCCTTGACTTTTCATTGTGAAAAAGATTTATGACATTATGATTTTCCAACAACTTCCCCTATGCCAAAGTCAACATCGTTGTGCAATACACAATACAATAGTTGCTTTTGAGCTGTTGCATTATATCCTCATAGAATCCTATTACTGTGTAAGAAGCATTTACAGTATACTCAGCAGTCAGCCATTGAGTATGTCATTGTGTGAGTAATAGGGCTATGTTGTTTTTATAGTATATTGAAAGTATGGCTAAGACAGTCTCACCCAAAGATGACCATTTGTCAGATAATGTTAGCATTATGGTTTCCATATAGTGGTTGTTCAAAAGAAACAATCAAGACACACTGTACTAAGGACAGTTTTCCAATGCCTCAATTTGTGGCCACGTGAGACACGAAACATGCAGACAACTCTAAAGCTCTACAAAAGCCACCTTCTTTGCAACTGTTCAAAATATCTTGCACAAATGAAGAGCTTGGTCAAACCAAAACCCCTAAACAAACAGATCCCGAAGCTGACCAATGTGATCGTGCAAACCCGTTTGAATGAATCCACCATAAGTAAAAAAAAAAATAGATTAATATTAAGTTGACCTTCTCTCCATGAATGGCCAGTAGCAGATTCAGTTGCAGACATCTTGTTTGCACATTTTTCTGTCTTTTCAGATATTCAAACACTTGGTTTGTTCTTCAGAGAAATCAATGTATCAATCAAACTTCTATGAATGGTTAAAAATCCTTACAATTGTCACAGGTACACAGTATGAAAGGGTTCAAAGAATAACACATGAAAGTATTATACAACAAATTAACACATTTCGGTAAGACTTGCTATACACTGTCATAACAACCCATAAGTAGTTATAACATCCTTATAATACAGTACTATGAAGCATTATAAGACCGAAGTCCAGAATGTATCAACCCTACTTTGGTGAGCTGACCACCTGCCTTGGCTGCTATGATGTTGAACCCAAAAGCTGCACCCTTGCGAAAGTTTCACATAACATGGTGAATGATAATGTTCACGAACTTGGACAGTGCATCGATGCACTTCTTGAAGAGTAACCACCCGGTGCGACATCGAGAGGAGACCAATGGTGGCAATGAGTGGGAAACAGCACAGTCAGTGTTTTCTCTGATCAAGTGTCAAACTTGTTCGTATAAATACCTGACGTTGTACTGTAAATAAACATGTTGCCAGGCATAGTTATACTTTTGACTCATCTGTCCATGATCATTCAGTTGTTTCCAGGTGCTTTTTGGCAAGCTTTAGTCAACTTTTTGGATGGGATTATGGATTAGGGATGTTTGTCTTTGGGACACTGGAATTTCGCTACCAATCAGTCACATGGTAGTGTGATGGTTTGGGAATGCTTTACTGCCTCAGGACCTAGACGACTTGCCTCAACAGAAGGAACTATGAAATCTGCTCTGAATCAGAGAATTCTACATGAGAATGTCAGGCCATCCGTCTGTGAGCTGAAGCTGAAGCGCAGCTGGTTCATGCAGCAACACGATGATCCAAAACACACAAACAAGTCTACATGAAAATTGTTAAAAAGCAACTCATTTGAAGTATTTGAATGGCCTTGTCAAATTCCAGACCTAATTCCAATTAAGATGTTGTGGCAGGATTTGAAATGAGCAGTTCATGATTGAAAACCCACAAATGTAAGAGTGGGCCAAAATTCCTCCACAGCGATGTGAAAGACTGATCAACAACTACAGGAAGCATTTGGTTGCAGTCATTGCAGTTTAAGGTAGCACAACCAGTTATTGAGTGTAAGGGGGCAATTATTTTTTCACACAGGGGAATTGGGTATTGCATAACTTTGGTAATTACATAAATAAAATAAGTATATGTATTTTTTTGTAAACTCAGGTTCCCTTTATCTAATACAGAGGTTTTGGTTGAAGATCTGATAACGTTCAGTATAAAAACAAATCTAAAATAGAGAAAATCAGAAAGGGTGCAAATTCTTAATGCATCATGACGATGTATTGTAAGGATTTCATAACTACTTATGAGACGTTATGACAGCAACTGTTATAATGTGCTATAAGTGTATCCTATATGTGCATTATATTCGTGTGCCTCATAGAAAGTGTGAGGTTTTCAACACCACAAGAAGTGTCAACTCCCACACAGCCTACAATGGTGAGCCACCAAGTCCTACAAACCACATAGGGTCCAGCCTCTTTCTTAGTACTGTACACTGTCATACACTTTATCCTGACTGGTTTCATATGACAGTGGATCTGTGTACAGTATGAAAGATATGTGGATTGTGTGGGCAAGGTTTATTTTATAGCACCCATAATTTGAGACAGACATGGCTGGTCTCAAATACAACAGCACTTCTCTCTCGATGACTCATTATGGTGCAATGCATAGTCTCAATTCTAGAGAGAAGGGTGAACAGGAGCGGTGACAGTGTCTCATCTAAACTTCCTGTCTGTCCCATCACATACATTTTGAGCTACAGGAAATGGAGAAGTATATCCATTTGAAGCATCAGTGTTTAGATAGTAACGTCAAATCAATTATGGTAAACATAAATGGTACCATATGAATGATACTTAATGATCATTTTTGTACAATTGATGAATAGCAGGCAAAAATGATGTAATAATGAGTTTAATGGAACTGACCCATACTTTTTGGGTAAAGTTAACCTTATAGTACAGAGTTTAGGTCTGTTTCATATTAACTCAAGTAAATAGAATTGCACATGGGTTTGACATCATAGTTAATTCTGCATTGTCTAAAATGGCACTCCAGTCTGCTATGGCATTGGCTTTCACAATGACAGCTGCATGCTGGTGTTCTCTCACACTTTGACAGGTTTGTCAAGTTTTGTGAAATTGCAGAAATTATCCCATGCAGACAGCTAAACCTGCAATTTTCGTAGGCTTTCTGTCTTTGATTATTTATTATCCTTAAATACAGGACTCCACCACCAACACTTATGTGCTGAAAAACCTATTAAGATGGCTTTATTTAACTTTGATACCCTTAAATTATATCACAATAAGCATTCATTTCTGCCTCCCTTTCCATCATTAAGACTGTCTTCTATTTGATTGGGAATTCTTGAAGACAATCCACAGGAGAGTAGATGTCACGCTCGTCATAAAGATTGGACCAAGGCGCAGCGGGAATGTGTATGCTCATCTTCTTTATTTAATGAGAAGAAAACAAAACAAAACACTTAATACAAAAAACAATGACGAGAAACAGTCCTGTAAGGAATAAAACTACACAAGGAACAACTACCCACATAAACCCATGAAAAAACACCCCTACTAAATAGAACCTTCAATTATAGGCAACCAGGAACAGCTGCCTCCAATTGAAGGTCAACCCAATAAACTAAACATAGAAATAGAAAGACTAGAACCAGACAGACTAACATAGAACATAAACCAAAAAACCCAGAAACACATAAAACAAACACCCCCTGCCACGTCCTGACCAAACTACAATAACAAACAACCCCTTTTACTGGTCAGGAAGTGACAGTACCCCCCCAAAGGTGCAGACCCCAGATGCACCTCAAACAAAAAACACAAAAATAAACCCCCCAAAAAAATAATCCCAAACTAAAGGGAGGGAAGGGAGGGTGGCCACCGTCACCGACGGTTCTTGTGCTACACCCCCCCTCCCCCTTCCTCCTACTATGGAGGTGGCTCAGGCTCTGGCCTTAGTCCCCAACCTAACCTGTCCACCCCCGCTGAAGGCTCAGGGCTGATGCGCGTCGCTGGAGACCTCGGACTGGGGGCCAACTCTGGCTGCGCCGGTTCCGGACTGGGGGCCGACTCTGGCTGCGCCGGTTCCGGACTGGGGGCCGACTCTGGCTGCGCCGGTTCTGGACTGGGGCCCGACTCTGCAGGTTCCGGACTGTGGGCCGACTCTGCAGGTTCCGGACTGTGGGCCGACTCTGCAGGTTCCGTACTGTGGGCCGACTCTGCCGGTTCCGGACTGTGGGCCGTCTCTGCCGGTTCCGGACTGTGGGCCATCTCTGCCGGTTCCGGACTGTGGGCCATCTCTGCAGGTTCCGGACTGTGGGCCGTCTCTGCAGGTTCCGGACTGTGGGCCGTCTCTGCAGGTTCCGGACTGTAGGACGTTGCCGGAAGCTCTGGACGGGGAACTGTCGCCCGGAAGCTCTGGACTGGACAGACGCACTACAGGCCTAGTGCGTGGGGCTGGCTTTGGAGGCACCAGACTGGTAACACGCACCTCAAGGCCAGTGCGAGGAGCAGGAGCAGGACGAACTGGACTGGGCTGACACACTGAAGGCCTAGTGCATGGGGCTAGTACTGGAGGTACCAGACTGGAGACACGCACCTCAGGGCTAGTGCGAGGAGCAGGAACTGGATACACCAGGCCATGAACAAGCACTGGAGATCTGGAGCGCACAGCCTGCACAACCCGTCCTGGCTGGGTGGTAACAGTAGCCCTGCACGGGTGGAGTGCTGGCACAGGGCGAACTGGGCTGTGCAGAGGCCTGATGGCTGCCGTGCGTAGAGCAGGCGTAGGGTAGCCTGGGCCTAGGAGACGTACTGGTGGCCAGATGTACTGCGCAGGCATACTCCTACCTGGCTGGATGCCCACTCTAGCACGGCACTTGCGAGGGGCTGGAATTGCTCACACCGGACTGTGCGTGCGCATGGGCGAGATCGTGTGCACTTCCGCATAGACCGGCGCTCTTCTGATCCGCTGCTCCCCATAATAAGCACGGGGAGTTGACTTAGGGCTCACCCTTGGCCCAGCCAAACTACCTGTGTGCCCCCCCCCAAATTTTTTATTGGGGGTGCCTCTCGTGCTTCCGTCGTTGGGCACGCTCTTTATACTGTCGCCGTTCCTCCCTCGCTGTCTCCACCTCTTTCCATGGCAGGGTCTTATCCCTGGCATTACCTCCTCCCATGTCCATCATGTCCTCCACTCCCTTCTTTCCCTGGCCCAGGATCCTTGCTCCTCCTGGGCCCGCTGCTTGGTCCGTTGGTGGTGGGTAGTTCTGTCACGCTCGTCGTAAAGATTGGACCAAGGCGCAGCGGGAATGTGTATGCTCATCTTCTTTATTTAATGAGAAGAAAACC
Organism: Salmo trutta; assembly: GCF_901001165.1. Classification (NCBI taxonomy): domain Eukaryota; kingdom Metazoa; phylum Chordata; class Actinopteri; order Salmoniformes; family Salmonidae; genus Salmo; species Salmo trutta. The sequence continues at coordinate 42,929,894 of NC_042981.1, read as the reverse complement.
AAACCAAACACTTAATACAAAAAAAACAACGACGAGAAACAGTCCTGTAAGGAACACAACTACACAAGGAACAACTACTACACAAGGAACAACTAGACTAACATAGAACATAAACCAAAAAACCCCGAAACACATAAAATAAACACGCCCTGCCACGTCCTGACCAAACTACAATAACAAACAACCCCTTTTACTGGTCAGGACGTGACAGTAGAATTCAAAAACATAATGGTAATTGTTTTACAAGATCATGAATTGGAAGTAATATTTAATATGGAAAGTGCATTCTTGATTACAATACATTGTCAGGAACACTGTATAAAGAAAATACACTATATATACAAAAGTATGTGGACACCCCTTCAAAATAGTGATTTGGCTATTTCAGCCACACCCGCTGCTGACAGGTGTATGAAATCGAGCACACAGCCATGCAATCTCCATAGACAAACGTTGGCCGTAGAATGGCCTTACTGAAGAGCTCAGTGGCTTTCAACATGGCACCGTCATAGGATGCCACCTTTCCAACGAGTCACTTTGTCAAATTTCTGCCCTGCTAGAACTTCCCCGGTCAACTGTAAGTGCTATTATTGTGACGTGAAAACGTCTAGGAGCAACAACGGCACAGCCGCGAAGTGGTAAGCCACACAGGCTCACAGAACGGGTCTGGCGAGTCCTGAAGCGTGTAGCGCGTAAAAACTGTCTGTCCTCGGTTGCAACACTCATTACTGAGTTCCAAACTGCCTCTGGAAGCAACTTCAGCATAAGAACTGTTCGTTGGGAGCTTAATGGAATGGGTTTCCATGTCCGTGCAGCCACACACAAGCCTAAGACCACCATGCGCAATGCCAAGCGTCAGCGTGGTGTAAAGCTCGCCGCCATTGGACTCTGGAGCAGTGGAAGAGCATTATCTGGAGTGTTGAATCATGCTTCACCATCTGGCAGTCCGACGGACGAATCTGAGTTTGGCAGATGCCGGAAATATTAAGCTACAGCCTTCAATGACATTCTAGATTATTCTGTTTCGAACTTTGTGGCAACAATTTGGCGAAGGCCCGTTCCTGTTTCAGCATAACATTGCCTCCATGCACAAAGTGAGGTCCATACAGAAATGGTTTGTCGAGATCGGTGTGGAAGAACTTGACTGGCCTTCAGAGTTCTGACCTCAACCCCATCGAACACCTTTGGGATGAATTGGAACTCTGACTGTGAGTCAGGCCTGACTAATGCTATTGTGGCTGAATGGAAGTAAGTTCCCGCAGCAATGTTCCAACATCTAGTGGAAAGCCTTCCCAGAAGAGTGTAGGCTATTATAGCAGCAAAGGAGGGACCAACTCCATATTCATACCCATGATTTTGGAATGAGATGTTTGACGAGCAGGTGTCCACATACTTATGGTCATGTGGTGTATCTATAAATGTCATTTCAAACTCAATCACCTTTTATGTTTTTCTTCTGGTAGCAGTAACAAAGGATTTGGTGACCATATAAATAGTAGCATAACCATGTAAGTAAAATCACTATTTCAATAAGAATAACACTTTCAACATAATAATCAAATGGTTCAAGAGCTCACATCTTCTAGTTATTAAATAACACATTACATTTCAATTAATTACCAATTAAAAGACAATGTTTTGTGATAACTAGGAATTTTCTTTCTGGTGTTTTGGTCCCTGTTTTAGCAAGCGCCACTCCTCTGGACCGTTCCCCTTCTGTATCCATTTGGGGATGTTTGTCTTTGGGACCCTGTAATTTCACTACCAATCAGTCACATGGGCCCCCATCAACCCTTCCATTCATAACTCACAAAGGAACTCTTAGTGGTACGTTGAGTTTATTGAAACGTTAAATCCGTAACCTAACCATGATGGGATATCTTTAGCCTTAGCTCACGTGCTGGGTTTGGCCTCCCTTACATCAACTGCCAAATATATTATCCTCCTGGGTCCGGTCAGCAGGAGGAAAAACCAGAAACATCAGTTCTTGAGGCGCACAAAAACATACAAAATGGGAAACCTTTTGTCCAGACACTTATCATCCCACAAGTTGAAACACTGCTAGGAATTCAATGTTAAAAGTGGTCTTAAACCCTCTTACTGTGTGTTACAACTAAAAAGAGACCAAGAATTTCCAATTCATTCCAAAGGTGTTCGATGGGGGTAAGGTCAGGGCTCTGTGCAGGCTAGTCAAGTTCTTCCACACCAATCTCGACAAACCATTTCTGTATGGACCTCACTTTGTGCACGGGGGCATTGTCATGCTGAAACAGGAAAGGGCCTGCCACAAAGTTAGAAGCACTGAATCATCTAGAATGAGTTTAAGATTTCCCTTCACTGAAACTAAGGGGTCTAGTCCGAAACAAGAAAAACAGCCTCAGACCATTATTCCTCCTCCACCAAACTTTACAGTTGGCACTATGCATTGGGGCAGGTTGCGTTCTCCTGGCATACGCCAAACCCAGATTAGTCTGTTGGACTGCCAGATGGTGAAGATTCATCACTCCATAGAACGCGTTTCCACTGCTCAAGAGTCCAATGGCGGCGAGCTTTACACCACTCCAGCCGACGCTTGGCACTGTGCATGGTGATCTTAAGCTTGTGTATGGCTGGTCGGCCATGGAAACCAATTTCATTAAAGCTCCTGACAAACAGTTCTTGTGATGAAGTTGCTTCCAGAGGCCGTTTGGAACTCGGTAGTGAGTGTTGCAACCGAGGAAAGATGATTTTTATGCACTTCAGCACTCGGCGGTCCCGTTCTGTGAGCTTGTGTGGACTACCACTTCGCGGTTGAGTCGTTTTTGCTCCTAGACGTTTCCACTTCACAATAACATAACTTACAGTTGACCATGGGCTGCTCTAGCAGGGCAAAAATTTGACCAACTGACTAGTTGGAAAGGTGGCATCCTGTGACGGTGCCACGTTGAAAGTCACTGAGCTCTTCAGTAAGGCCATTCTACTACTAATGTTTGTCTATGGTGATTGCATGGCTGTGTGTTCGATTTTATACACCTGTCAGAAACGGTTGTGGCTGAAATAGCCAAATCAACTAATTTGAAGCGATGTCTACATACTTTTGTATACAGTTGAAGTCGGAAGTTTACATACACCTTAACCAAATACATTTAAACTCAGTTTTTCACAATTCCTGACATTTAATCCTAGTCTTAGGTCAGTTAGGATCACCACTTTATTTTAAGAATGTGAAATGTCAGAATAATAGTAGAGAGAATTATTTATTTCAGCTTTTATTTCTTTCATAGCATTCCCAGTGGGTCAGAAGTTTACATACACTCAATTAGTATTTGATAGCATTGCCTTTAAATTGTTTAACTTGGGTCAAACGTTTTGGGTAGCCTTCCACAAGCTTCCCACAATAAGTTGGGTAAATTTTGGCCCATTCCTCCTGACAGAGCTGGTGTAACTGAGTCAGGTTTGTAGGCCTCCTTGTTCGCACACACTTTTTCAGTTCTGCCCACAAATTCTCTACAAGATTGAGGTTCGGGCTTTGTGATGCCCTCTCCAATACCAGTACTCTCCAATACCATTTTGACACAACTTTGGAAGTATGCTTGTGTAACCGATGTTAAATGGCTAGTTAGTTAGCGGTGGTGCGCGCTAATAGCGTTTCAATCGGTGACGTCACTCGCTCTGAGACTTGAAGTAGGGTTTCCCCTTGCGTTGCAAGGGCCGTGGCTCTTGTGGCGCCATGGGTAACGATGCTTCGGTGGGTGTCAGTTGTTGATGCGTGCAAGGGTCCCGGGTTGGGGCGAAGAGAGGGACGGAACCTACACTGTTACATTAATGCTGTTGACCCGGCTCATTGGTTGCTGCGGAAAAGGAGGAGGTCAAAGGGGGGGTGAGTGTAACCGATGTGAAATGGCTAGTTAGTTAGCGGTGGTGCGCGCTAATAGCGTTTCAATCGGTGACGTCACTCGCTCTGAGACTTGAAGTAGGGTTTCCCCTTGCGTTGCAAGGGCAGTGGCTTTTGTGGCGCGATGGGTAACGATGCTTCGGTGGGTGTCAGTTGTTGATGTGTGCAAGGGTCCCTGGTTCGAGCCCGGGTTGGGGCGAAGAGAGGGACGGAACCTACACTGTTACACTTGGGGTCATTGTTCATTTGGAAGAACCATTTGCGACTTCCTGACTGATGTCTTGAGATGTTGCTTCAATATATCCACATAATTGCATTGTGAAGTGCACCAGTCCCTCCTGCAGCAAAGCACCCCCACAACATGATGCTGCCACCCCCGTGCCTCACGGTTGGGAGGGTGTTCTTCGGCTTGCAAGCCTCCCCCTTTTTCCTCCAAACATAATGATGGTCATTATGACCAAACAGTTCTATTTCTCCAAAAAGTACGATCTTTATCCCCATGTGCAGTTGCAAACCATAGTCTGGCTTTTTTATGGCAGTTTTGGAGCAGTGGCTTATTCCTTGCTGAGCGGCCTTTCAGGTTATGTCGATATAGGACTCATTTCACTGTGGATATAGATACTTTTGTATCTGTTTCCCCCAGCATCTTCACAAGGTCCTTTGCTGTTGTTCTGGGATTGATTTGCACTTTTCGCACCAAATTACGTTCATCTCTAGGAGACAGAACACATCTCCTTCCTGAGCAGTATGATGGCTGTGTGGTCCCATGGTGTTTATACTTGCGTACTATTGTTTGTACAGATGAACGTGGTACCTTCAGGCGTTGGGAAATTGCTCCCAAGGATGAACCAGACTTGTGGAGGTCTACAAAACATTTTCTGGGGTCTTGGCTGATTTATTTAGATTTTCCCATGATGTCAAGCAAATATATATTTATTTTACCTTTATTTAACTAGGCAAGTCAGTTAAGAACAAATTCTTATTTTCAATGATGGCCTAGTTGGTTAACTGCCTTGTGCAGGGGCAGAACAGATTTTTACCTTGTCAGCTCGGGGACTCGATCTTGCAACCTTTCGGTAACAAGGAATTTTCCAAACTGTTTAAAGGCACATTCAACTTAGTGTATGTAAACTTCTGACCCACTGGAATTGTGATACAGTGAATTATAAGTGAAATAATCTGTCTGTAAACAATTGTTTGAAAAATGACTCGTGTCATGCACAAAGTAGATGTCCTAACCGACTTGCCAAAACTATAGTTTGTTAACAAGAAATTTGTGGAGTGGTTGAAAAACAAGTTTTAATGACTCCAACCTAAGTGTATGTAAACTTCCGACTTCAACTGTATATAGTGTATGTGCAGGAGTAAGAATTACGCATTTTGGGACATTAACATTCTCTTTGTGTCCTCTGGTGTGGCACATTTTTTATATTTTTTGGGGTGGGGAGTGACAGAGTTTAATACTTTATGTTTAAAGTATTTTACAATGCACAGCAATAGACAATATAAAGGCTTTGTCACGGATGTTCATTTCTACAGCACTTACCCTAATCCATAATGGTTATCATGATGGAGGCAATGCTACCACATCATGCCACTGAGTTGAACAGAGGACGAAGGAAGAATAAGTTATACACTGTCATCGTCTTATAATACTGGATTTCACCACCAAGTATAAGGAGATTAAGCCCTTCATAATGCTTTATTGTAGAAAAGGACAAAATTCTATATTGTGCAAACATATAAAGTAACCAAATTACACTGTTAGCTTTAAGGCGCATCATGCACTTAGTTTCCTTTAGATATACAGTAGGAGCATCATACATTTGATTTGTTATGTGTTTGGCTTCTTTGTGGTTAGCACTGTTTAAAATAACAAAAATAAACTAGAATTATCTGAACTTAGAAAAGTATACAATCCTGACTCTATCCTCTCTTGCTCTATCATTTAGCTAAATATGACTAAAGTTGGGATGATCGGTCCTCTTATGTGGGTCATAAACACAGAGTTTGAAATAAAAGTATGGCCAAGGCATATCAGTATAGGTGGCACAGGAATATACTATATACCACCACAGTATTAGGTACAGCAACTGTTTCACAGCACTCTACAACACATAGTAATGAAAACAGCCTTGTTCAAAGGGGGAACATGTATGAACAGAATGAAAAACACGCTTGGAATTTATGATGGGTGCCTGAAAGTGAGTCTTTGGCTAACTGCATAGAATGATCTAATGTCACATTCCTTTTGTTCTAATTCCAATGTCTTAGAAATGAGACATCTTTATACTAGTTAATCTGGGATATTTCAGTGTTTTGCGCTAATATAAAACATGATCTTTCATTTTATAGAGACAACATGCTCAAACAATACTTGTCAACCTCGATTAAATGTTATAACTATCAACTATGCAAGGCAGCACTTTAGAAAATTACAGTTAATTTGGTCTAAATCTAAAATAGGAAAAGTTCAAACAAGTTTCATGTTCTTAGAATGTGTAATTATTTCCTTTGTGGAAGGGGTTTCTCATGTCACGGCTAATATAGAAATCCTCCACAGAATCCTGTTACAGCATACCCCTTCCTCTCACCCCTGTCTTCACCCCTATTTGCCTCTGTGACGCAAATAGACATATAAACCAGTCAGTGCATTGAAAATGCAGGAAATCAACCATAAATGGTACTATGTTCAAAACGTTTTAGGACACAATCTGTATATTAAGTACCCTACACATAATTTATGGCCACTTGTGTGTTATAAAACTATGATTATTTGGGTGTATGCATTTCTTACATAGCGTGGACGAAATTCAGAAATTACATTGAGAGCATCCCAAAGTAAGTGAGACATGGGTCAGGGACCATAATACAGGGGGATATACAGTAGCTAATTGAGGAAATACTACATTGTGTCAGTAGCTATAATTGTAGGGATATGCCTGATGATGTATATTAAGGTAAAAGACTCCCAAAATAACAACAAGCGACCACAGAGGCAAGGCCACTTCACATCCCACAAAGTGAATGGCAGAACCTGCCCCCTGGTGTTCAAGTCTTGATCATCTCAAGAGCACTGGCCAACCACACACTACACTGCATTCACCAGGCAGAGAAAAAACAAGTCCAACACAAATGGCTTTTCCAGTACTTATTTTTAGAGCGTTATTAGCTGTTTCGAGGGTGAAGAACGAACAAAAATACACAAGTTAAGGACTATAAACTGTTAGGCCTAAAATAGTGGATGAAATGAAAGGTTCACTGTGTACGCGACCAAACAGAATCCAGGCTGCTGTGTTCATTTTAGGGTAAAGGGCTAAGTGTGTTTAGCCTTAGGTAGGTGTGCATTTAGGTCCTATTATGACTGTTGTAATATTAGGTCAAGAGAGGAGCCATACCTCTGCTGCCCTTCCAGTGTTTGTTTACTTTATCATAGGACGGGTGGGAGATGTTCAGACAGTAAGTAAAGGTAACAGGCTTGTCAAATACAGACAGGCTGGGGCAGATATATATTGGGGATGTATATCCTATCCTCAATGCCATTTTGCTGAGGCAATGATTCCACTGTGGCGGCGCCAAAAACCTGGGGTTGTTTTTAGATTTGTTTTAGTATCTGGATATGTGCGTAGAGGGTCATTTAATAATGAAACATAAAAAGAAAACATACTCGCAATGTGTTTAGTCTTTGATAGATAAGAATATTTATCATTGATAATCTATATCTGAAATGTATATTTTGTCATCTACATCTATAGCACGTGACTAAGTGATATTTCAATATTTTGTCTGTCCTTAGTACTGCAGATCACAGGATATAATTAAAAGTGTTGCCCTATTCTCCACATACTGAAGTTTCAAATGAAAACATACCCGTCATTCAGGGCAGGTGGGGCTCTGTTTTGAGACCCACATTTTTATTTAAAAAAAAAAAAAATATATATATATATATATATATATATACATAAAAATATACACTACCGTTCAAAAGTTTGGGGTCACTTAGAAATGTCTTTGTTTTTGAAAGAAAAGCAAAAAAAAGTACATTAAATAACATCAAATTGATCAGAAATACAGTGTAGACATTGTTAATGTTGTAAATGATTATTGTAGCTGGAAACAGCTGAATTTTTATGGAATATCTACCTAGACGTACAGAGGCCCATTATCAGCAACAATCGCTCCTGTGTTCCAATGGCACGTCGTGTTAGCTAATCCAAGTTTATACTTTTAAACGGCTAATTGATCATAAGAAAACCCTTTTGCAATTTTGTTAGCACAGCTGAAAACTGTTGTTCTGATTAAATTAGCAATAAAACTGCCTTCTTTAGACTAGTTGAGTATCTGGAGCATCAGCATTTGTGCGTTTGATTACAGGCTCAAAATGGCCAGAAACAAAGCACTTTCTTCTGAAACTCATCAGTCTATTCTTGTTCTGAGAAATGAAGGCTATTCCATGTGAGAAATTGGCAAGATACTGAAGATCTCGTACAACGCTGTGTTCTACTCCCTTCACAGAACAGAGCAAACTGTCTCTAACCAGAATAGAAAGAGGTGTGGGAGGCCCCGGTGCACAACTGAGCAAAAGAACAAGTACATTAGAGTGTCTAGTTTGAGAAACAGAAGCCTCACAAGTCCTCAACTGGCAGCTTCATTAAATAGTACCCGCAAAACACCAGTCTCAACATCAACAGTGAAAAGGCGACTCCGGGATGCTGGCCTTCTAGGCAGAGTTGCAAAGAAACAGCCATATCTTTGTCCAGTGTCTGTGTTCTTTTGCCCATCTTAATATTTTATTTTTATTGGCCAGTCTGAGATATGGCTTTTTCTTTGCAACTGCCTAGAAGGCCAGCATCCCGGAGTCGCCTCTTCACTGTTGACGCGGGTACTATTTAATGAAGCTGCCAGTTGAGGACTTGTGAGGCATCTGTTTCTCAAACTAGACACTCTAATGTACTTGTCCACTTGCTCAGTTGTGCACCGGGGGCTCCAACTGCTCATTGGGGTTTTAGGCTCGGTTTTTGTATAGCACTTTGTGACACATTGGATTGATAATTAGTTCACTCCAGAGTAGAGTGAAATGCCTATTAGTTCACTCCAGTGTATCGTGAATTTCACACAGCCAGTGTAAATGATCTACTCTGTAAAGGGTTACCGAAAAATTGTCTAAATGTAGACATTTGAACAATTTTGAAAGTATGAAATTCACTCTGCTGAGAGTGGATGCATATACACACTGAAAAGTGTTAAAATTAGAACTACAACGAGTTAGTTTAACACTTTTAACACAGATTTAGCTGTTTACTCTTATGGTAATATTGACAGAAAACTGACAAAATCTGGAAGAACATTTACCAGATTTGTTCACCACACATATGGTAGAGGAAAAACGTTACAGGGAAAACCCATATGAACAAGAGCAATAATTAAAATAAATCTTCAAACCAAACAGTAAACTATTTTACATTTTGGTGTCTAAACTTGATTATTTTGCAAGACTAAAATAAGTTCTAATCATGTGTCTAACTATTCAAAGCAAATAGGCATCCTTACAGTATGTGACATGCCTGCATTGGGCAGATCTGTTAGCTAATTACAGTGTAGCTCTGAGAAGGGAGGTACTTGTGTGGTGGGGGCTATTTTTTATGATCCAAGGGGCAGATATGGTATAAATACTCACATCATTGTACTAGGAGGCAGCAAATTCTCCAACGTGCTCCTAACCTAAGGATATACAGCAGCAGTAGGAGGACAGTGGTGCTGAAGATTTCTTACCCCTTTTTTGGAACTCCAACTCACTCAACTGCATGCTGGTATGTGTGTTCTTCCTCTCTATCCTCTTAATCTCTTGGTGCAATGAACAATAGGGCCCTTCTGAGTCTTGACCAAGCAGGATACCAAGCAGGATAGCCAGAGTTCTAGGAGAACAGGCAGAGATCCATGAGGTTGAAACTCAGTATTCAAACGAATTTCCTTGCTATCTATATAATTTGTTGTGCTTTTTGGTGGGGGGGGGGGTGTAATTCAGTTATGTGTGCAGTTCAGAGTTCAGTATATGTGTGCAGAGAGAAAAAAAGAGTGTTACAAAAATGGCCTTGCTTGAGTCATTGCAGCAACTTCAAAATGAAAGCTCAGTACAGTAATTTTTTCCTGTTTCAGAAAATGGAAGTAAGAGTATTGAGCATCCTCCTCCTCCTGGTGGCCTTGACAGCTGTTCATGGTAGTGGTCGATATGTAGTGAAGAAAATAATAAAGGCCTCCCCCCAATACCAGCCCTACTCTGTGAAGAGCCACGGTAAGAACCAACATCCTAGTCTACATTGCCTAGTATGATACAGGTGATGTCTTTGAAATTGCTGTGATACAGTTTCAATGGACAATGTTAGAGTTCAACTATAATCAATGATAAATCTAACATCTTCACACTTTACCACAAATATGCATATATATGTGCACATTTTTCCACTTAACATGTGATTTCCATCTGAGGATGTCCACTTTCAGTTCTTGCACAGGGACACTCAGACATACAGTTGAACTAATAAATTACATTTTATTTTTGTGTCATATTGGCAGTAGACAACCCATCCGTTACGGGATCAATTTACACATAAACACACATTATAATAATTCACAGCGATAGTAACACTTGAATCACATTATCTTGCATACTGTCTGAAGTGAGTACACTGTGTATGCAGTTGTTATTGCTCTCACTCAGGCTAAATAACCCTATTTCTTCAACAGTCATTTTGTTATAATTCTAGAACTGAGCGTTTTAATACCTTCGCGATATCTTCACTTCAATTGAGTTTAAATTGAATTTTTACTGGATTCTCAGTCAATCTCTTGGTGCCTTCATTAGGTCTTAAGAAGTGATTTTAGGATGACCAGTTAGAGCAGTGATTCAGCAGTTGATTGATATTAGGATCCCCAGTTAGATCAGTGACTCAGTTGTAAAGAACTTAGTGGGGAATATAGATGTGCTGATATTTTAGTATTGTTTTTATATTTAACCTTAAAAAAAGACACTTCAGTACAGATAGCTCATTTCAGTCATTTATAAAATGGCAATAAGTTGAGCTGTCTATAAATTATTGTATTGTTATCTTATAGATCTTCTATTGTAATGAATAGCTGACTTTGCCCTACCTAACTGATGGTAACAGTACCGATACTGACTTTTTAGTTAGGTAGGGCAAAGTCAGCTATTCATTACAATAGAAGATCTAGAAGATAACAATTAAATAATTTATAGACAGCTCAACATTACTGGTTTCTTGCTGTAGCAAATGAACATTCAATTGTCATCAACTGTATTTTCATATCATGTAAAATAGTATGTGCCTCTTGTTCATATATGACTTTAACACCGTCAATTACAGTTCAATCACCCAGAAATGTATAGGTGTGCCTTTCAAAAAGTAGAAACATATGTTTTGATGAATCTAAACTAGGCCTCTACATTTGACCAAGGACATGCCGTTTACACCCTGGGTCATGTGACCACAAACAATTAATTAAAAAAAGACTCTTAGAATTCATCATTCTGCTTTACAAATGCTTGTTTTCTCCCCATACTCCAGTTTCTTAAGAATGAAATTTCAGCTTTTTTATGGTGAAATGGCGAAATAAGAACAGATTGAACCCTTGAGAAAATTATTTTGAGCTAATAATTCAGCAGGTTTAAATGTCTATGCAGGTTTGACTTGCACTGTTAATGCTATCATACCCAATGCTTTCGAAGTGGCAATTCCTAAAAAAAAAAAAAAGTACTATTCTAGTTTGCCTTATTAGGCGATTTCCTCCCCCATGCAGGTTTAACATACATGGACAAAAGGGCAATTTCATTGATAAACATTTTGAATAAATGTGCCAAAATTGTTGGAATGACCTTGAGGGAGAGAGTACCCCGACATTTTGCAGTTTATTGGGGGCCATCTCCGAGTAGGAGTGCTGATTCAGGATCAGATCACAATGAATAAGATTATATGGATCATAAATCAAAACTCCTAATTTGAGACACTTGATACATACAGCCCCAGGACTCAGGTTCCCATGTTTCCAGCAAAAGGGGGTGTTAACCAAATGTCAAACCAGAGCGAGGTTAAATTGGGAAACACTACTTACTTCTGTCTAGCTAACTAACTAACTAACCTGCCTACCCAAAACAAAGATGTAGTACACCATTTTGGTAAATGGTCAGGTGGTGAATTGCATTCTGGGAATCCTAGTATAAACAAATAAGGTATCAACCAAATGTACATGAAATTTGAATATGGAAGCAAAACAGAGCAAAAAAAAAAGATTATTACTCTTACAATTGCTGAGTGTAACACAATACTTTACTTATTTTAATAAGTTCTAATCCTCTTCATTTTTCATGTCCATAAATTAAAATGTCCATCCTCCATCACTCAAACAAGTAGGAGGTCCTGGAGTGCCAGGCCATGCCAGGCCCACCCAATTAGATTGAGCAAATACAAAACAAGAATACATTATTATGAAAACAATACTCCTCATCCAAATCAAATCAAATGTATTTATATAGCCCTTCTTACATCAGCTGATATCTCAAAGTGCTGTACAGAAACCCAGCCTAAAACCCCAAACAGCAAGCAATGCAGGTGTAGAAGCACAGTGGCTAGGAAAAACTCCCTAGAAAGGCCAAAATCTAGGAAGAAACCTAGAGAGGAACCAGGCTATGAGGGGTGGCCAGTCCTCTTCTGGCTGTGCCGGGTGGAGATTATAACAGCACATGGCCAAGATGTTCAAATGTTCATAAATGACCAGCATGGTCAAATAATAATAATCATAGTAGTTGTCGAGGGTGCAACAAGTCAGTAACACAAGAGTAAGTGTCAGTTGGCTTTTTCATAGCCGATCTTTGAGAGTATCTCTACCGCTCCTGCTGTCTCTAGAGAGTTGAAAACAGCAGGTCTGGGACAGGTAGCACGTCTGGTGAACAGGTCAGGGTTCCAGCAGGTCTGGGACAGCAGGTCTGGGACAGGTAGCATGTCCGGTGAACAGGTCAGGGTTCCATAGCCGCAGGCAGAACAGTTGGAACTGGAGCAGCAGCACGGCCAGGTGAACTGGGGACAGCAAGGAGTCATCAAGCCAGGTAGTCCTGAGGCATGGTCCTAGGGTTCAGGTCCTCCGAGAGAGAGAAAGAGAGAATTAGAGAGAGCATATTTAAATTCACACAGGACACCGGAAAAGACAAGAGAAATACTCCAGATGTGACAGACTGACCCTAGCCCCCCGACACAAGCTACTGCAGCATAAATACTGGAGGCTGAGACAGGAGGGATCAGGAGACACTGATCCCTCCACCAATGTATTTCTGGCTATGCCCCTGCTGTACAAAAACCAAAAGTGCCCCCATTTGTTGTCTGGGGTGGTCTAGCAGTCTAATCGGCTGCCTTTGATCATATGTACTGTGCAGCTGTGAGCATGGGTTCGAATCCGACTCAGTGCTCTAGCACCCTCTCTCCTGCTTTCTTCCATCTCTACACGTCTATAGCTACACCCTATCCAATAAAACACAACAAATAGGATAAGGTGCCCCACTTGTTTGTAAATGAGTGTTATTATTAGTATTATCTTAGTATTCTTTTTTATTACATTCTGGCACCTAAATGTGCTCATAGTACCTTGAGGTGCCCACATAGGGTATTGGAAGTCAAAGAATTGTGCTTTTAAAGTGCACTACATTTCTGCCTCCCAATTCTATAAACTTCTGAACAAGTATGTGTACTTATCTATACTTAATGGATTTAAAAGGAAAAAAATATAAATATGCTTACACCTTTCCAATGCTTTAAAATATGTATGGAGGAGTGGACAAGTGCACACTTCAGGAGTGGCACACCAATCTCAGCTCCTAGTCTTAAATTAAAATAATAATAATTGGAGAATGATCGACAATAGTAGCTGACTTAATTATAATTCTATAATTAGGTAGAGACAATTGCCAATAACACATTTACTACAAGAGGATCACTTGTCATCTGTTGTATTAATAAGGTGACTTGTTATTTCCCCACAGTGGTGTCAGTGGCAGGACAGCCCGGTACCCCAGGTGAGCCCGGCCCAGAGGGCCCCCCTGGCCCACCTGGCCCTGCAGGGGAAAGCGCTGTGGGACAGCCCGGACCAGAGGGCCCTGCTGGACCACCCGGACCTGCTGGCTATTCCGCACCTGCCAAACCTGGCTCCCCAGGTGGTCCTGGTAAGCCTGGTGTTCCTGGTGCAGCTGGCGAGAAAGGAAAGGTGGGGGCAGCTGGACTTCAGGGTCCCAGGGGCATGCCTGGACCTGCTGGAAGCCCCGGACCTTCTGGGATCTCTTCCACTGGCATACCTGGACCTCACGGTCTGCCCGGAGCAATGGGACCAAGGGGGGAAACAGGTCTTAAGGGACATCCAGGTGTGCCTGGTTTGTCAGGAGCTAAAGGGGACAGAGGAGTGGGTATCCCAGGGGCACAAGGTGAGACAGGGGCTGTGGGACCTATGGGACCAGCTGGGCAGCCTGGAGCAGTCGGTGTTGGAAAGCTAGGCAAGCCAGGATTCCCAGGTGAGGCAGGAAAGTCAGGTAGCCCAGGTAGGGATGGGGCCGCTGGTCCCATTGGATTGCCAGGTGCTAAGGGCCACACTGGGGGTCCTGGTGTAGGTCAGCCCGGAAAACCAGGTGATAATGGGGCTCCAGGTATGCCTGGTTCATCTGGTCCTAAAGGTCATCAGGGAGCAACTGGAGCAACTGGTGCTCCTGGTATCCCTGGATATGGAAAGCCAGGAGCAAATGGACAGAAAGGTGAAAGGGGAGTTGTAGGAAGCTCAGGTACAACAGGTCAGAAGGGTGAGCCAGGAGCACATGGATTCACTGGAGCTACTGGTGCTACTGGGCCCATGGGTCCTGCCAGTCGTCAGGGTGCAAGAGGCTTCCAGGGAGATACTGGGGCAATGGGACCCAAAGGTGACACAGGTGCAATGGGACCCCAGGGACCAAAGGGATATAAGGGAGATCAGGGAGCACAAGGTTTCCAGGGCAAGCAAGGTTATACTGGGGAAACAGGGCCAACTGGTGCCAGGGGAGCCACTGGAGCTCCAGGTAACAAAGGTGACACTGGCCACACAGGTACAACTGGTGATTCAGGTGTCCCAGGACCTGCCGGGCCCAAAGGTTTCCCAGGGCGCAATGGTGAGGCAGGGGAGGCTGGAGCTGCCGGCGCCCCAGGTACCAGAGGCCCGGTTGGGCCTGCTGGTCCCGCAGGTACACCTGGTCTTAAAGGACACCCAGGTCTCCCTGGCACACCTGGCCCAGCTGGACTGGCCGTTAAGGCAATCCCCGGCCCTCAGGGTCCCCCTGGGCCCCCTGGTAGTGATGGTCAGGATGGTGGCCAAGGCCCTGCTGGACCTCCCGGCCCACCTGGTCCTCCTAGCGAGGTAATTTTTGAGAAGAGCATAGGCATGGGTGAGGTTATGGTGCCTACTCTTGTCAAGGCCCCAATGTCTGCTTTCTCTGTTTCCCTGACTAGTCCTTATCCTCCATCTGGGGAACCCATTAAGTTTGACAATGAGGTGTACAATGCAGAGAATCACTATGACACTACCACTGGGAAGTTCACTTGCCAGGTCCCTGGAGTCTACTACTTCTCATACACCGTTCACGTGAATGGGGCTCATGCTCTGGTGGCTCTGTACAAGAACGTCAAGCCAGTCATGTTCAGCTATGATGAGTACAACAAGGGCTTCTTGGACCAGATGTCCGGTAGCACTGTCCTTATGCTTGATGTGAATGACACAGTCTACCTTCAGATTCCCGATGATGAGGCCAATGGCGTCTTTGCCGCTGAGAACGTCCACTGCTCTTTCTCTGGGTTCCTTATCGCTTCAACGTGATACGATCTCACCCAATAACCACACAACAAAATCCGCAAGCTATTTATCAAACAAGTTACCTCCCTGTCTTTACCAACCAGGCAGTTCTCTCTTTTTTGAGGAATAGAAGCATCTCAAATTGAAAATACAAGAAGTGGGTGCTAAGAGGAAGGAAATAAATGATCTAACAAGTTATCAGGGATGGTGGAGGCAATCAACAAAGTTATCAATGATTCAGAGTTTTATTTTGTGAGTGGAGGCAACGTGAAATTGAGGTGTTATGGATTTGTTGTGTCCTGAAATTTTCTTATTTCACATTTTTTTCTTTTTTTACTGATTACAGCAAGTGATTCTTGTTTTTGTACAACCTTTTTTTGGTGACCAATCAGATGCATTAATTACTTTCTGTGCACCATGTTGTACCTGACTTCCTTGTATGTGACTTGAATATTGTGAAATGGCAATGGTCAAATTGACCATAAGAAATAAAACAAGATATAACACACCACAAAATACTGACGTAAATTGTTTACCAACAACATTGTTATATCTCCAAAGATTCATGTCATATAAAGCAAAATGACCAAAATAAATGTCTTAAAAAAAAATGTGTGAGTGTGACTTTCAAACAATGCAAAGGCCATTAAAATGCACACATAATACTGATGATGTTCTTGTCACATAGATGTCACAACATTTAAGAAAAGCCAGGCAGTTAGTTAGTTTACATAAAGGGATAGTGCAAGATTTTTCTACACAGCATCAGATGAACTCATGGATACCTTTTTACGTCTCTGCGTGCATTTTGAAGGAAGTTGCTAACTAGTGTTAGTGCGATTGCTAACTAGTGTCAGTGCAATGACTGAAAGTCTATGGGATCTGCTAACATGCTATAACTTATGTGGCAGTGTCGTCTCTCTCTCTCTTTTTCACAAAGCTCCATTTTCAGACCACAACTTTAGCTTGGCTTGTGGGGGCGTAGCAAATTGATGAGGAAGTGGGGGGGGGGGGGGGCATTGCACATGCAAATTAGGTGCATAGGAGAACCAATCAAATATTCGGTCAAAGTCACTCAAATCTTTTGCTAATTTCTCTTTTTACAAGTCCGATATAGCAGACCAGTGAGTCACAGTGGGTTGCATGTCAGCCAGGCTAAGCTGACACGTTCTAACTGAGCGAGACCGCAAAGCGGAAAAACCGGCTCGCCCAGCTTTGCTTAGGTCATTATAATTGAAAACAATGCATTGTAAAAAAAAATCACACACGCGCCTCACACACTAGCTTTTGTTGAGTTTAGTTCATAACTGTATTGACAAGCCAATGGCTGATGTGTCTTTGGTAAATTCAACCAATTTAAATGAAGTATTTGGTGCTGGGAAATTGGATGTAGCAAGGGTTGTGCCTGCATATGACACATTGTGATATTTTAAGGGAAGTCCAAGATCAAGGCTTAACCTTTTCTGTGCAGCGCACCACATGGTTTACAACTCAAGATCGATTATGGAAGGAACTAGTTTTAGTTAATCGTTAAACAATTGGTGTTCATCAAATTATCAGATTTCACTATTTGAGACTCTGTAGTAATGCACATTATGCTCATGATGGGGTGTACATAAAGGACTAAAGTCATTTTTACACATTTTTCGATTCTGTAAGAACAAACGTTGGGAAGATATTTTTAAGCATACTGTATCTGTGTGTAGCCTCACCCCAACCCTAACCCCAACCCTACTGACGGACTGACCCTAACGCCCAGCCATCGCACCCCAGAGCCTTTTTATTACAAGTGGGCAACCAAGGGGTCTACAACTCTGGCCGGGTGTACCCGGACCCCCCTGGCTCATGCGTCAATGCCGTGGAGTCACCCTCCCTAATCCCCCCTCCGGTTTCCACATGGCAGCGATGGAAGTGGATCAACCGACTCCACAACTAGCAAAGAACCTAACCCTTCGCATCCCACCCCTAACCTTAACCCTTACCCTAACCTGGGTTCACATCCCGCTCCCACCCCTAAACCTAACCTTAACCCTTACCTGGGTTCACATCCCACCCCTAACCTTAACCCTTACCCTAACCCAGGTTCGCATCCCGCTCCCAACCTTAACCCTTCCTCCTCATCATCCCATCAACCGAAAATTCTCATCCCATTGGTATCAACATTTTCACATAGACCCCTACATCAAGCAATACAACTTCTCCATAGTACAACAGGTTTACCCACCCCTTCAACCTTACAGAATCATTTCAGCATTCAGGAAGAATACAAATCTCAAAGACTTACTCACTCAGGAAAAGTTCAGTAACATACCACCACAACCCCCCAAACCCCATGCCACCCACTACACACAGAGAACATGAATCTCCAATCCCCACAGTGACACCTCTGCCCTGATCACAGATGGCCTCTCTCTCAGCACCTCCAATGTTATCTATATTATCACCTGTACAATGTGCAATAAACCCTATATCGGACAAACAAAACATACAATAGAAACCCGGTTGAAACAACATCTGTACAACATCAAACACGCATAATTACATACAGTACTGGTTAATCACTTTCAAGATCACCCCATCACTAACCTCAGTGTATCGGGTCTGCAGTCGGGTCCTGGGTGGACGGGGAGACAGCAAGGGGCAGAGGAATGCAATTGGATCAGAGTTTTAAAAAACATTACACTGGAGGGTTTAAATGAGAAACCCCTGTGGGGAGGGGTTGGAGGGATTGCACCTTTTTAGTTGTAATACAAAAATTTCAATTTTGAAAGAAAGAAAGGTGGTTTGATGGACAATGTGCATGTTTCTCTGTTAATAAATAGAACTAAAACTGATTGATTTTAGAGCATGCACTTGTTTATTCATGCCCTAGAAAATTCAGCCCTCCAGAGGCCTGGCCTACTGTTTCAAGACTCACTCAGTACCATCTCTGTTTTATTTATGATCCTATGCTTCCATCTAGCGACTCTGTGAAGGTATTGTATTTGAATTACATTTTATTGAGACATTGGAGGGGCACATAGGAATAGGCCTGTGCACCTAAAAAAACTAAAGTTTATTTTAACCCTACCAAATATAAAACCTAACCCTAACCCCCATCCCAACCCTATCCCTAACCATAACCCTAATCCTAACCCCCATCCTAACCCCCATCCCAACCCTAATCCTAACCCTAACCCCCATTCCAACCCTAACCCCCATCCCAACCCTAACCCCCGTCCTAACCCTAACCCCATCCTAACCCCATCCCAATCTGGACGCGCTCGTGCGCAAATTGATTTTGTCCCCCCACACCAAACGCGATCACGACACGCAGGTTGAAATATCAAAACAAGCTCTGTGCCTGACCTCATGTTGTTAACCTTGTCTGCCCCTTATAATGTATTGCAATCCCCATTTTGTCACACTCCATAGTTTTATCCATACCGAATAACATTTTAACAAGCCTTGTGTTACTACAAGGTTGGACTTTGTCATATTGGGTCACCAATGTATTGTTGTCATGTGTGCCTGACCTTAACTCTAACCCCCCCACCAACTTTAATTGCATCCCACTCAAATTCTCCCCTTAATCTGAACCCCTTACCACAAAACCTGTTTTCTGCCACACGGCATAGCAACAGTACAGACCAACCAAAAATTCCCACACCACCTGGGCCACGCCCACCAAACACTAGAGGAGCAGCAAACCCCCTTCCACACACTTCTCATAATTTTACAGTGGGACAACCAGATAACACATCGCTCCACAAATTTAACCAAGATTACAACAAAGGTAGGCAAAACACATAGAACACCACACCTACAGAGATATACACACATTTTCACTGACATTAACTCTAACCCTACACCAACCTTAATTGCATCCCAATTAAATTCTTATTTCAATCTGAACCCCTCAACCCAAAACCTGTTTTCTGCCGCAAGGCAGAGTAACAGAACGGACCAATCAAAATAACCCACACCACCTGGGCCACGCCCACCAAACACTAGAGGAGCCGCAGACCTCACAACTTTACAGGTGGACAACCAGACAACACATTGCTCCACAAACTCAACCAAGACTACAACAAAGGAAAGTAAAACACACAGAACACTGCACCTATAGATACAGTTGAAGTCGGAAGTTTACCTACACTTAGGTTGGAGTTATTAAAACTCGTTTTTCAACCACTCCACAAATTTCTTCTTATCCTCTCTAGGGCAGGTGGCACCAAATCGTCCCACCTACGTAACAGCCAGTTGAATCCTGTGGCGCGATTTTCAAATACCTTAGAAATGCTATTACTTCAATTTCTCAAACATATGACTATTTTACAGCTATTTAAAGACAAGACTCTCGTTAATCTAACCACACTGTCCGATTTCAAAAAGGCTTTACAACGAAAGCAAAACATTAGATTATGTCAGCAGAGTACCCAGCCAGAAATAATCAGACACCCATTTTTCAAGCTAGCATATAATGTCACAAAAACCCAGAAGACAGCTAAATGCAGCACTAACCTTTGATGATCTTCATCAGATGACACACCTAGGACATTATGTTATACAATACATGCATGTTTTGTTCAATCAAATTCATATTTATATCAAAAACCAGCTTTTTACATTAGCATGTGACGTTCAGAACTAGCATACCCCCCGCAAACTTCCGATGAATTTACTAACAGTTTACTAAATTACTCAAGATAAACGTTCACAAAAAGCATAACAATTATTTTAAGAATTATAGATACAGAACTCCTCTATGCACTCGATATGTCCGATTTTAAAATAGCTTTTCGGTGAAAGCACATTTTGCAATATTCTAAGTAGATAGCCCGGCATCACAGGGCTAGCTATTTAGACACCCAGCAAGTTTAGCACTCACCAAAGTCAGATTTACTATTAGAAAAGTTTGATTACCTTTCCTGTTCTTCGTCAGAATGCACTCCCAGGACTTCTACTTCAATAACAAATGTAGGTTTGGTCCAAAATAATCCATATTTATGTTCCATCAGCGGCGTTTTGTTCGTGCGTTCAAGACACTATCCCAATGGTAAATAACGGTCACGCGCACGGCGCATTTCGTGACAAAAGTTTTCTAAATATTTCATTACCCTACTTCGAAGCATGTCAACCGCTGTTTAAAATCGATTTTTATGCAATTTTTCTCGTAAAAAAGCGATAATATTCTGACCGGGAATCTGCAATTAGGTAAACAGCCGAAAGAAAATACAGCACGGGGTCGACTCGGGCACGCGCCTAATTCCTTTGTCCTCTTATCGGCCACTTGGCAAAGGCGATTATGTGTTTCAGCCTGGGGCTGCCTCGTCATCGTTCAGCTTTTTCCCTGGCTCTGAGAGCCTATGGAAGCCGTAGGAAGTGTCACGTTACAGCTAAGATCCCCACTCTTCAATAAACAGAGACAAGAAGAACGACTCCTTGTCAGACAGGCCACTTCCTGCATAAAACCTTCTCAGGTTTTGCCTGCCATATGAGTTCTGTTATACTCACAGACACCATTCAAACAGTTTTAGAAACTTTAGGGTGTTTTCTATCCAAAGCCAATAATTATATGCATATTCTAGTTACTGGGCAGGAGTAGTAACCAGATTAAATCGGGTACGTTTTTTATCCGGCCGTGTAAATACTGCCCCCTAGGCCTAACAGGTTAACAAACTATAGTTTTGCAAGTCAGTTAGGACATGTACTTAGTACATTTTCCAACAATGGTTTACAGACAGATTATTTCACTTATAATTCACTGTATCACAAGTCCAGTGGGTCAGAAGTTTACATACACCAAGTTGACTGTGCTTTAAACAGCTAGTAAAATCCCAGAAAATTATGTCATGGCTTTAGAAGCTTCTGATAGGCTAATTGACATAATTTGAGTCAATTGGAGGTGTACCTGTGGATGTATTTCAAGGCCTACCTTCAAACTCAGTGCCTCTTTGCTTGACATCATGGGAAAATCAAAAGAAATAGGCCAAGACTTCAGAAAGAAAATGTTGTAGCCTTCCACAAATCTGGTTCATCCTTGGGAGCAATTTCCAAATGCCTGAAAGTACCACGCTCATCTGTACAAACAATAAACACCATGGGACCACGCAGCGGTCATACCGCTCAGGAAGGAGACGCGTTCTGTCTCCTAGAGATGAACGTACTTTGGTGCGAAAAGTGCAAATCAATCCCAGAACAACAGCAAAGGACCTTGTGAAGATGCTGGAGGAAACAGGTACAAAAGTATCTATATCCACAGTCAAACGAGTCCTATATCGACATAACCTGAAAGGCCGCAAAGCAAGAAAGAAGCCACTGCTCCAAAACCACCATAAAAAAGCCAGACTATGGTTTGCAACTGCACATGGGGACAAAGAAAATACTTTTTGGAGGAATGTCCTCTGGTTTGATGAAACAAAAATACAACAGTTTGGCCATAATGACCATCGTTATATTTGGAGGAAAAAGGGGGATACTTGCAAGATGAAGAACACCATCCCAACCGTGAAGCACGGGGTTGCAGCATCATGTTGTGGGGGTGCTTTGCTCCAGGGGGGACTGGTGCACTTCACAAAATAGATGGCATCACGAGGAGGAAAATTATGTGGATATATTGAAGCAACATCTCAAGACACCAGACAGGAAGTTAATAGTTGGTCGCAAATGGGTCTTCCAAATGGACAATGACCCCAAACATACTTCCAAAGTTTTGGCAAAATGGCTTAAGGACAACAAAGTCAAGGTATTGGAGTGGGCATCACAAAGACCTGACCTCAATCCTATAGAAAATGTATGGGCGGAACTGAAAAGTTGTGTGCGAGCAAGGAGGCCTACAAACCTGTGTCTCGCCCAGACCATAGAGAGCCTTTTTATTCTCTATTTTGGTTAGGTCGGGGTGTGACTGGGGGGGGGGGTGTTTCTATCTAATCGTTCTGTTTCTATGTTGGCCTGGTATGGTTCCCAATCAGAGGCACCTGTTTATCATTGTCTCTGATTGGGGATCATATTTATGCAGCCATTCCCATACTATGTTTTGTGGGATCTTGTTTATGTGTAGTGGCCTGTGAGCACTCCATAGCTTCACGTGTTCGTTGCTCTTTATTGTTTTTGTGAGTTTCATTTAATAAAGATGTGGAACTCTCTACTGGCCTGTCTCCTGGTAGCGCCTCCATGCTCTGGACACTACGCTGACAGACACAGCAAACCTTGCCACAGCTCGCATTGATGTGCCATCCTGGATGAGCTGCACTACCTGAGCCACTTGTGTGGGTTGTAGACTCCGTCTCATGCTACCACTAGAGTGAAAGCACCGCCAGCATTCAAAAGTGACCAAAACATCAGCCAGGAATCATAGGAACTGAGAAGTGGTCTGTGGTCACCACCTGCAGAACCACTCCTTTATTGGGGGTGTCATGCTAATTGCCTATAATTTCCACCTGTTGTCTATTCCATTTGCACAACAGCATGTGAAATGTATTGTCAATCAGTGTTGCTTCCTAAGTGGACAGTTTGATTTCACAGAAGTGTGATTGACTTGGAGTTACATTGTGTTGTTTAAGTGTTCCCTTTATTTTTTTGAGCAGTGTATCATTATTGTGTATGGAAGAGCATACTCGACTAGACAAAAAGCTTACAGTACCTGGTATTCCCAAGCTGTCTCCCAACCAAGTACTAACCAGACCTCACCATGCTTAGCTTCCGGGAGCAGACACATTCAGGCGTATTTTTTTTATATAAAAATGATTGAATTAACAATACACAAAACTCTAGACTAACATAGGAAATTGAACAATTCACCCCCTATCAAATCAAAGAACTCAAAGAAATAAAAATACAAAAAAAACTAATAGACAAATACAGTCAAGACTAAGACATAATTTCCACTCACAAAAAGAAACAAAAATGAAACAGGTTAAACGCAACCCCCTATCAACTATAAAAACAACAAATAAAATACCAAAACAATGCTTTCAAAAATTATATGTGATTGTCACGGGCTGGCTCGAAGAACGACAGGAGAGGTCGAGTCAGGCGCAGGAGACAGAGAGTTCGTGACCACACTTCTTTATTTGAAGCAACTGGATGTGGTCGCCAAAGTATAGGGGCGCAGCCCTTAAATATTCTGCGATGGTGTACACAAAGAAAATAAACCACTGGCAGAAGGAAAACTCAGTACACGTTCTTTTCACATAAAAAAACCCGGACAAGCAACACAATCACGTACAACCACATACATCCTACGCTAACCTAAATAACCACCCTTACTAATGACTAACCCAAGACAGGTGCGTGCCTACCTAGACCTAACCAAACGAAAGTGAAACAAAAAGGGATCGATGGTAGCTAGTAGGCCGGCGACGACGACCGCCGAGCTCCGCCCGGCCGAGGAGGGGCGCCACCATCCGTCACTGTCGTGACAGTACTCCCCCGCGCGCCGACGCCGGCCTCGAGGACGCCCCGGAGGGCGAGGCGCAGGGCGATCCGGATGGAGGCTGTGGAACTCCCGGATGAGCGCTGGGTCCAGTATGTCCTCCACCGGTACCCAGCACCTCTCCTCCGGGCCGTACCCCTCCCAGTCCACAAGGTACTGCAGGCCCCTCGCCCGGCGTCTGGAGTCCAAGATGGACCGGACTGTGTACGCCGGGGGCCCCCCGATGTCGAGGGGGGGTGGAGGGACCTCCCGTACCTCATTTTCCTGCAGCGGACCAGCTACCACCGGCCTGAGGAGAGACACATGAAACGAGGGGTTAATACGATAATAAGAAGGAAGTTGTAATCTGTAACACACCTCGTTTATTCTCCTCAGGACTTTAAATGGCCCCACAAACCGCGGACCCAGCTTCCGGCAGGGCAGGCGGAGGGGCAGGTTCCGGGTCGAGAGCCAGACTCTCTCCCCTGGGGTGAACACGGGGGCCTCGCTGCGGTGCCGGTCAGCGCTCGCTTTTTGTCGCTCCCTGGCTCGTTCCAGGGATTCCTGCACAGCGTTCCAGGTCTCCCTTGAGCGCTGCACCCATTCCTGCACCGCAGGGGCCTCCGTCTGGCTCTGATGCCATGGCCCCAGGACCGGCTGATAACCCAACACACATTGGAATGGTGACATGTTGGTGGAGGAGTGGCGCAAAGAGTTCTGAGCCATTTCGGCCCATGGCACGAACCTTGCCCACTCCCCTGGCCGGTCCTGGCAGTAGGACCGCAGGAACCTGCCCACCTCCTGGTTTACCCTTTCCACCTGCCCATTACTTTCGGGGTGAAACCCCGAGGTCAGACTGACCGAAACCCCCAGTCGCTCCATAAACGCCCGCCACACTCGGGACGTGAACTGGGGGCCTCGATCTGAGACGATATCCTCGGGAACCCCGTAGTGCCGGAAGACGTGGGTGAATAAGGCTTCCGCGGTCTGCAGGGCCGTAGGAAGACCGGGTAACGGAAGCAGACGGCAGGACTTAGAAAACCGGTCCACAACGATCAGGATCGTAGTGTTGCCCTGAGACGGCGGGAGATCGGTCAAGAAATCCACCGCCAGGTGGGACCATGGTCGTTGTGGAACCGGGAGGGGTTGTAATTTCCCTCTAGACAGGTGCCTGGGAGCCTTACTCTGAGCGCACACCGAACAGGAGGAGACATAGTACCTCAAGTCCCTCACCAAGGTGGGCCACCAGTATCTCCCACTAATACCACGCACTGTCCGCTCAACCCCTGGGTGACCCGAGGAGGGAAGCGTGTGAGCCCACCGAATCAGCCGATCGCGAACACCGAGCGGAACGTACTTACGACCCACTGGACACTGCGGAGGAGTAGGCTCCGTCCGTAACGCCCGCTGGATGTCCGCGTCCACCTCCCAGACCACCGGTGCCACCAGGCAGGAGGCTGGAAGTATGGGCGTGGGATCGGTGGACCGTTCCTCGGCGTCATGGAGACGAGACAGTGCGTCGGCCTTAGTGTTCCGGGAACCTGGAATATACGAGATGTTAAACCGAAATCTCGTAAAGAACATCGCCCACCTGGCTTGACGCGGGTTCAGTCTCCTCGCCGCCCGGATGTACTCCAGATTGCGGTGGTCAGTCCAGATGAGAAAAGGGTGACGCGCCCCCTCAAGCCAATGTCTCCACACCTTCAGGGCTCTGACCACAGCCAACAGCTCCCTGTCCCCCACATCATAGTTACGCTCCACCGGACTCAACTTCCTAGAGAAGAAGGCGCAGGGGCGGAGCTTGGGGGGGGCGCCCGAGCGCTGGGACAGCACGGCTCCTACCCCAGCCTCGGACGCGTCCACCTCCACTATGAAGGGCAAAGAGGGGTCCGGGTGCGCCAGCACCGGAGCGTCGGTGAACAAAACCTTCAGACGACTAAAGGCCCTGTCCGCCTCCGCGGACCACTGCAACCGCACCGGGCCCCCCTTCAACAGTGAGGCAATGGGAGCTGCCACCTGCCCAAAGCCCCGGATAAACCTCCGGTAGTAATTGGCAAATCCCAAAAACCGCTGCACCTCCTTCACCGTGGTGGGAGTCGGCCAATTACGCACGGCTGAGACGCGGTCACATTCCATCACTACCCCTGATGAGGAAATGCGATACCCCAAGAAAGAGATGGCTGGTTTGGAAAACTCACATTTCTCAGCCTTGACGTATAGGTCATGCTCCACCATTCGCCCAAGCACTTTACGCACCAGAGACACATGCTCGGCGCGTGTAGCGGAGTAGACCAGAATGTCATCGATGTACACCACTACACCCTGACCGAGCTGGTCCCGGAGAATCTCGTCCACAAAGGATTGAAAGACTGCGGGAGCATTCTTTAACCCATACGGCATGACGAGGTACTCATAATGGCCAGATGTGGTACTAAATGCAGTTTTCCACTCGTCCCCTCCTCGGATACGCACCAGATTATACGCGCTCCTGAGATCCAATTTCGTGAAGAAGTGCGCCCCGTGAAATGACTCCATCGCCGAGGCGATGAGAGGTAGTGGGTAACTGAAACCCACTGTGATGGCATTTAGACCTCTATAGTCAATGCACAGGCGCAGACCTCCCTCCTTCTTCTTCACGAAAAAGAAGCTCGAGGAGACGGGTGAGTGAGATGGCCGAATGTATCCCTGCCTCAAGGACTCAGTGACGTATGTCTCCATAGCCGCTGTTTCCTCCTGAGACAGGGGATAAACGTGACTACGAGGAAGGGCAGCGCCCACCTGGAGGTTTATCGCACAGTCTCCTCGTCGATGAGGTGGTAATTGGGTCGCCTTCGTTTTACTGAAGGCGATAGCCAAATCGGCATACTCTGAGGGAATGTGCACGGTGGAGACTTGGTCTGGACTCTCCACCGTAGTCGCACCGATGGAAACTCCTATGCACCTGCTCGAGCACTCATTTGACCACCCCTTAAGAGCCCTCTGTCCCCACGAAATCTTAGGGTTGTGAGTGGCTAGCCAGGGAATCCCTAGAACCACTGGAAATGCTGGGGAATCGATGAGGAAAAGACTAATCCGCTCCTCATGACCCCCCCCGCATTACCATGACCAGAGGCACAGTGACCTCCCTGACCAGCCCTGACCCTAGTGGTCGACTGTCTAGGGCGTGCACGGGGAAGGGTTGGTCCAACTGGACCAGGGGAATCCCTAACTTAGCCGCGACCCCACGGTCCATAAAACTCCCTGCTGCGCCTGAATCGACTAGCGCCTTAAACTGGGAGTGAGGGGAGAAATCAGGAAAAGACACTGACACATACATGTGACGGACAGGGGGGTCTGGGTGAGGCTGGTGCTGACTCACCTGAGGTGTCAAAGGAGCGCTCTGCCTGCCTTCTGGACTCCTAGGGTAGTCTCCCCAGCACCGGTCCACAGTGTGCCCTCTGCGACCACATGAGGTGCAGGAGCGACCTCCCCCTCCAGTCTTCCTGGCTGCTGCCCCCCCTATCTCCATAGGCGTGGGAGCAGGAGGGCTGGAGGGTGGAATGAGCAGGGCCCGGGTCGGACGTCCGCGGGCGGCCAGCAGATTGTCCAGTCGGATGGACAGATCCACCAGTTGGTCCAGTGTGTGGGTCGTGTCCCGATAGGCTAATTCCCGGCGGACAACCTCCCTCAAACTACAACGGTAGTGATCTATAAGGGCCCTCTCATTCCACCCTGCTCCCACGGCCAGGGTCCGGAACTCGAGAGCGAAATCCTGCGCGCTCCTCGTCTCCTGCCTCAGGTGAAACAGCCGCTCACCCGCCGCTCTCCCCTCCGGGGGATGATCGAATACTGCCCGAAAGCGGCGGGTGAACTCTGGGTAGTTGTCCCTGGCTGAGCCTGGACTGTCCCACACGGCGTTTGCCCATTCCAGGGCCTTACCCGTGAGACAGGAGACGAGGACGCTGACGCTCTCCTCCCCCGAGGGAGAGGGACGAACGGTCGCCAGGTATAACTCCAACTGGAGTAAGAAGCCCTTACACCCAGCGGCCGTTCCATCGTACTCCCTGGGGGGAGCGAGTTTCACCCCACCGGTACTGGGGGCTGTGGTGCTGGGGGGGGGGCACAGGCTGTTGGCCTGCCACGTTCAGGGGGCCGAGAGCGCGTCGGTCCCATCTCTCCAGGCGCGCCAACACCTGATCCATGGCGTTCCCCAGCCGGTGGAGCAGGGTGGAGTGTTGGTCTACGGTTTCCTCCATGGACATGGCTGGCGCTGAAGCTCCTGCTGACTCCATTAAGTTGAGGTACGTGATTTCTGTCACGGGCTGGCTCGAAGAACAACAGGAGAGGTAGAGTCAGGCGCAGGAGACAGAGAGTTCGTGACCACACTTCTTTATTTGAAGCAACTGGATGTGGTCGCCAAAGTATAGGGGCGCAGCCCTTAAATTTTCTGCGATGGTGTACACAAAGAAAATAAACCACTGGCAGAAGGAAAACTCAGTACACGTTCTTTTCACACAAAAAACCCGGACAAGCAACACAATCACGTACAACCACATACATCCTACGCTAACCTAAATAACCCCCCCTTACTAATGACTAACCCAAAACAGGTGCGTGCCTACCTAGACCTAACCAAACGAAAGTGAAACAAAAACGGATCGATGGTAGCTAGTAGGCCGGCGACAACGACCGCCGAGCTTCGCCCGGCCGAGGAGGGGCGCCACCATCCGTCACTGTCGTGACAGTGATCCATCCACCCTTGCAATTAACCCACTCCCATCAACAAAAGCTTAGTCAAAGTCAAAATGTACCATTCTATATTCTATAACAAAAAAACATCTATGTGCTTCTTAAACGATGCTATAAAAATACTCCACACCCTTACCCTCTTCCCCTCAAAATACACAGAATTTCTCCCACAAAAAAATAGCATACCTAACAACCTCAAAACAACATTCAACAAATACACATTAACCCCATCCCATTCATCCCACACACCAAATAAAACCAATTCCTCCCACACATACTTTGCCAAAAAAACACTCCCCCAGATTTTACTTGTCATTTCCTTTACTTTCCTAAAACAAACGTTTAATTCCTCACATTCTACAAATAAGTGTAATACATTTTCCGGTATCCTACCACATATATCGCATTCTCTTTTTATTTCTTTATTAATTTGATGCAACACTACTTTTGTGAATATACGATTTTATCTTATTTTAAAATCATTATTTCAACATTCCAATTTATTCCCAGGTAAGTATACATTTTTCCATAATACATTAACATCCAACTTCAGATACAGTTCTACCCACATCTTCTCAGCAGCAGGCCTGTCAGTATCCAGTAACATTTTATAAAAAACATTTGTTCTGACACTAGACAATGATTTCCATTTATCCCCATTGCCAATATATAATTGGTAATACATCCAAATCTTCCCTAATTTCATCTCTATTTATGACTGCTACTTTTCACCCGTTCAAAAGCATGCAATATACAGTCGTGGCCAAAAGTTTTGAGAATGACACAAATATTAATGTTCACAGTCTACTGCCTCAGTTTGTGTGATGGCAATTTTCATATACTCCAGAATGTTATGAAGAGTGATCAGATGAATTGCAATTAATTGCAAAGTCCCTCTTTGCCATGCAAATGAACTGAATCCCCAAAAACATTTCCACTGCATTTCAGCCCTGCCACAAAAAGACCAGCTGACATCATGTCAGTGATTCTCTTGTTAACACAGGTGTGAGTGTTGATGAGGACAAGGCTGGAGATCACTCTGTCATGCTGATTGAGTTTGAATAACAGACTGGACACTTCAAAAGGAGGGTGGTGCTTGGAGTCATTGTTCTTCCTCTGTCAACTATGGTTACCTGCAAGGAAACACGTGCCGTCATAATTGTTTTGCCCACAAAGGGCTTCACAGGCAAGGATATTGCTGCCAATAAGATTGCACCTAAATCAACCGTTTATCGGATCATCAAGAACTTCAAGGAGAGCGGTTAAATTGTTGTGAAGAAGGCTTCAGGGCGCCCAAGAAAGTCCAGCAAGCGCCAGGACCGTCTCCAAAAGTTGATTCAGCTGCGGAATTGGGGCACCATCAGTACAAAGCTTGCTCAGGAATGGCAGCAGGCAGGTGTGAGTGCATCTGCACGCACAGTGAGGCAAATACTTTTGGAGGATGGCCTGGTGTCAAGAAGGGCAGCAAAGGATCCACCTCTCTCCAGGAAAAACATCAGGGACAGACTGATATTCTGCAAAAGGTACAGGGATTGGACTGCTGAGGACTGCAAATCAATTTCTAACATTTTGACATGCGTTTTTCTGGATTTTTTTTGTTATTCTGTCTCTCACTCTTCAAATAAACCTACCATTACAATTATAGACTGATCATTTCTTTGTCAGTGGGCAAACGTACAAAATCAGCAGGGGATCAAATACTTTTTTCCCCCACTGTATGCTTTTGTAAGCGGGGCACTGTCCTGAGATAATCGCATGGTATGCTTTCGCCGTAAAGCCTTTTTGAAAGCTGACACAGCGCCTGGATTAAGAAGAAGTTAATCTTTAACCTGTCTGAGAACCTGGGACCCTAGTGGAATCGCGTCGCGCGAAATACAAATACCTCATAAATGCTATAACTTCAATTTCTCAAACATATGACCATTTTACACCATTTTATAGATACACCTCTCCTGAATCGAACCACGTTGTCTGATTTCAAAAAGGCTTTACAGCAAAAGCAAAACATTAGATTATGTTAGGAGAGAACCCAGCCAAAAATAATCACACTCCCATTTTCAAAGCAACTAGCATGCATCACAAATACCCAAAACACAGCTAAATGCAGCACTAACCTTTGACAATCTTCATCAGATGACACTCCTAGGACACCATGTTACACAATACATGCATTTTTTGTTCGATAAAGTTCATATTTATATATAAAAACAGAATTTTACATCGGCGCGTGACGTTCAGAAAATATTTTCCCTCAAATGCTTCCGGTGAATCAGCGCTACAATTTACAAAATTACTATTCGAAAACATTGTTAAAATGTAATATTGTCATTCAAAGAATTATAGATTAACATCTCGTGAATGCAACCGAGTTGCCAAATTTAAAAATAACTTTACTGGGAAATCACACTTTGCAATAAACGAGGTGCTATGCTCATAAAAATAGGCTAATTGATACAGGTTAGCGCCATCTTTGAACCATCTAAAATCAAATATACTATTGTAAATATTCCCTTACCTTTGATTATCTTCATCAGAAGGCACTTCCAGATTTCCCAGGTCCACAAAAAAATTTGTTTTGTTCGAAAAAGTTAATAATTTATGTCCCAATAGCTCCTTCTTGTTAGCGCGTTCCGAAGGCTACTCATAATGTACGAGGCGCGGATTTGTCATTACGAATGTGCAAAAAATATATATTTACGTTCGTTCAAACATGTCAAACGTTGTATAACATAAATATTTAGGGCCTTTTTCAATCAGAGCTTCAATAATATTCAAGGCGGACGATTGCATTGTCTTACTAAATGTTTCGGAACGAAAGGGTACCCACGGGCGCCGGCGTCATAGTAGTAATGGCCCTCCCCCTATGACCAACTTTCCAGGCCTCTCGTTCGGTCAGTTTCTACCGGAGAAGACTCAAACCACTTTGTAAAGACTGTTGACATCTAGTGGAAGCCTTAGGAAGTGCTAAATTAATCCTAACTCACGGTGTGTTTCATAGGCAAAGTGTTGAAGGTGATTCCACAAATCAGATTTCCACTTCCTGCATGGAATCTTCTCAGGTTTTGGCCTGCCATATGAGTTCTGTTATACTCACAGACACCATTCAAACAGTTTTAGAAACTTTAGAGCGTTTTCTATCCAAATCTACTATTTATATGCATATTCTAGTTACTGGGTATGAGTAGTAACCAGATTAAATCGGGTACGTTTTTTATCCGGCCGTGCAAATACTGCCCCCTAGCCCCAACAGGTTTTAATTAAGCCGATGTATAACAGTTGTATATTTTATGAAAGTTTATTACGAGTATTTCTGTGTTTTGAATTTGGCGCTCTGCAATTTCACCGGATGTTGGCCAGGTGGGACGTTACCGTCCCACTTGCCCATAAGAAGTTAATCTTGGCAAAAGAGCTTTTAAAAATATATATTTTCCCAAAGAGCTCAAAACATTCCATCACTCTATTTACACTGTCAACATCTCTTACAGTAATTGTAGTGTCATCCGCATATTGCTGGACAATTCTAACACCACCTCCTAGAATCAAACCATCCCGGATTTGAGCATCTGCTTTAACCTCTCTAGGGTACCTACTCAACAGCCAGTGGAATCCCGTGGCGCGATATTCAAATACCTTAGAAATGCTATTACTTCAATTTCTCAAACATATGACTATTTTACACCATTTTAAAGACAAGACTCTCGTTAATCTAACCACACTGTCCAATTTCAAAAAGGCTTTACAACGAAAGCAAAACATTAGATTATGTCAGCAGAGTACCCAGCCAGAAATAATCAGACACCCATTTTTCAAGCTAGCATATAATGTCACATAAACCCAAACCACAGCTAAATGCAGCACTAACCTTTGATGATCTTCATCAGATGCCACTCCTAGGACATTATGTTATACAATACATGCATGTTTTGTTCAATGAAGTTCATATTTATATCAAAAAAACAGCTTTTTACATTAGCATGTGACGTTCAGAACTAGCATACCCACCGCAAACTTCTGGTGAATTTACTAAATTACTCACGATAAACGTTCACAAAAAAACATAACAATTATTTTAAGAATTATAGATACAGAACTCCTTTATGCAATCGCTATGTCCGATTTTAAAATAGCTTTTCGGCAAAAGCACATTTTGCAATTTTCTGAGTAGATAGCCCAGCCATCATGGCTAGCTATTTTGAACCCCACCAAGTTTGGCCCTCACCAAACTCCGATTTACTATTACAAAAATGTGATTACCTTTGCTGTTCTTCGTCAGAATGCACTCCCAGGACTTCTACTTCAATAACAAATGTTGGTTTGGTTCAAAATAATCCATAG
Organism: Salmo trutta; assembly: GCF_901001165.1. Lineage (NCBI taxonomy): Eukaryota > Metazoa > Chordata > Actinopteri > Salmoniformes > Salmonidae > Salmo > Salmo trutta. Next base: position 42,896,694 of record NC_042981.1, on the reverse strand, counting down.
TTATGTTCAAATATCCTCTGTTTTGTTCGTGCGTTCAAGACACTATCCGAAGGGTGACGAAGGGTGACGCGCCCGACGCGTTTCTTGACAAAAAAATTCTAAATATTCCATTACCGTATTTCGAAGCATGTCAACCGCTGTTTAAAATCAATTTTTATGAGATTTTTCTCGTAAAAAAGCGATAATATTCCGACCGGGAAACCCTGTTTTCGTTCAAAGACCAAAAAATAAAAACATGGTGTCGCCTCGTGCACGTGCCCCAGTCTCATTGTTCTCTGATCGACCACTATCCAAATGCGCTACTGTTTTTCAGCCAGGAGCTCCAAAGGCATCATTAACCGGTTTGCCGCCTTCTGAGAGCCTATGGGAGCAGTAGGAAGTGTCACATTACAGCTGAGATCCTCAGTTTTCAATAAAGAGAGTGTAGAAGCCCAAGAAATGGTCAGAGAGGGCACTTCCTGTAAGGAATCTTCTCAGGTTTTTGCCTGCCATATGAGTTCTGTTATACTCACAGACACCATTCAAACAGTTTTAGAAACTTTAGGGTGTTTTCTATCCAAAGCCAGTAATTATATGCATATTCTAGTTTCTGGGCAGTAGTAATAACCAGATTAAATCGGGGACGTTTTTTATCCGGCCGTGCAGATACTGCCCCCTATCCCCAACAGGTTAAAACCTCTTACATCTAGATGTTCCGCTAGCGGAACGTCTGCTCCAATATCCAATGATGGGCGTGGCGCGAAATACAAACTCCTCTAAAATCCGAAAACTTCCATTTTTCAAACATATGACTATTTTACAGCTATTTAAAGACAAGACTCTCGTTAATCTAACCACACTGTCCGATTTCAAAAAGGCTTTACAGCGAAAGCAAAACATTAGATTATGTCAGCAGAGTACCCAGCCAGAAATAATCAGACACCCATTTTTCAAGCTAGCATATAATGTCACAAAAAAACAAAACCACAGCTAAATGCAGCACTAACCTTTGATTATCTTCATCAGATGACACACCTAGGACATTATGTTATACAATACATGCATGTCTGTTCAATCAAGTTCATATTTATATCAAAAACCAGCTTTTTACATTAGCATGTGACGTTCAGAACTAGCATTCCCACCGAACACTTCCGGTGAATTTACTAAATTACTCACGATAAACGTTCACAAAAAGCATAACAATTATTTTATGAATTATAGATACAGAACTCATCTATGCACTCGATATGTCCGATTTTAAAATAGCTTTTCGGATGAAGCACATTTTGCAATATTCTAAGTACATAGCCCGGCATCACAGGGCTAGCTATTTAGACACCCAACCAGTTTAGCCTTCACCAAAATCACATTTCCTATAAGAACCTTTCCTGTTCTTCGTCAGAATGCACTCCCAGGACTTCTACTTCAATAACAAATGTTGGTTTGGTCCCAAATAATCCATCGTTATGTTCCATCAACGACGTTTTGTTCGTGCGTTCTAGACACTATCCCAATGGTAAATCATGGTCGAGCGCATGGCGCAGAACGTGACAAAAAATTACTAAATATTCCATTACCGTACTTCGAAGCATGTCAACCGCTGTTTAAAACCAATTTTTATGCAATTTATCTCGTAGAAAAGCGATAATATTCCGACCGGGAATCTGCATGTCTGTAAACTGAGGGAAAAACCGAAAGACGGGGGCGGGGCAGGTCACGAGCGTATGGCTTTCTCCTCTGATAGAGCACTTAGCTTTTGCTCTCGTGTGTTTCACCAGGGCTTTGAATTACGTCATTCCTGTTTTTCCCGGGCTCTGAGAGCCCATTGGAGACGTGGGAAGTGTCACATAACAGCAGAGATCCCTTGTAATAGATAGAGAGAATCAACAAGGGCAAAAAATGATCAGACAGGGTACTTCCTGAACAGAACCTTCTCAGGTTTTTGCCTGCCATAGGAGTTCTGTTATACTCACAGACACCATTCAAACAGTTTTAGAAACTTTGGAGTGTTTTCTATCCAAAGCTAATAATTATATGCATATTCTAGTTTCTGGGCAGGACTAATAATCAGATTAAATCGGGTACGTTTTTTATCCAGCCGTGAAAATACTGCCCCCTAGCCATAAGAGGTTAAAGAGAGAACTTACCTTGAACAAGTAGCAGTTGCAGATGCCATCTTGCTTCAAGGAGAAGGAAGTCATTTCTCAGTTAAATGTTTTCAGAATACGGGAAAAAAGCCAAAATCAGCTCCTGAAGTGTGTTCTCTCAGTATGAAGTTCTGTTGTTAATGAGTTCAGACTCTGGACAAGCTCATTATAAATACAATCAGATAGGCCCAACCCTTTTCCACATTTAAATGTTCCATTCAGGGCAAATTCATTAAAAAAATTGTTTTCTTTTGGAACAGAATTTTCACATAATTTAAAACAGGGAAACTCTAAGATTTTTTTATATTAAATCATTTATTAGAAAAATGTAATACTTCCACCTAAAAAAAAGGCTAAAAGGTTTAAATGAAGTTTACATAGAAGTGGTGCCCAAGGTGTGGCCAAGGCCATTGTTCAAAGGTTTGAGGCTCACAAGCTAAGCTATTGGCAGGCCTGGCATTTTTTGTCCAAAGCTCAATTTGCATTAATTATTTTTGAAAATGAAATGTTTACATGCTGGGAATATAATCTCTAAAGACGATTCTCTCAGCCTCTCAACATTTTGAAATACCAAATACTAGTTAATTGTATGTAAACTTCTGACCCACTGGGAATGTGATGAAAGAAATACAAGCTGAAATAAATCATTGTCTCTACTATTATTCTGACATTTCACATTCTTAAAATAAAGTGGTGATCCTAACTGACCTAAGACAGAGAATTTGTATGTAAACTTCCGACTTCAACTGTACATGCAGTTTGCATAGATTGCCCACCCAAGGTGTTGCCTAGGTCATTGTTCTGAGGTTGGAGGCTCATCAAGGGAATATCACACCTCTGAGTGGGAGTTTCACAAGCTATTGGCGGGCCTGGAGATTTTGTCCCAAACTGTATTTGCATTAATTCCATTTGAAAGCTAAATGTTGGCAGGCTGGGAAGATAATCTCCAAAGATCACACTCTCAGCCTCTCAACAATTTTCTGCAGGGAATAAATTCAAAACTGCAGGGACAATTTGAGCCTTTTCGGTGGCTCCAGGTCCATAGCTGAAAATCAATAAAGTTAATCCTTCGTAGCCTGATGAGCTGTCATTGAAGGTGAGTTTGCAAGGGTAATCATACAATTATGCAGCTTACTTAATTACCTGTTTATAATAAAAACAATACACAGGTTGTTTATTTATTTGTTGTTTAATTTAAAGTGTATGATATCCAAAACTTAAATTTTCTGTCAAACATGCATGGCTAAACATATTACAGTTTTACATTTTAAAAGGGGGTTTGTTGGGTTCTGAGAATATGTGTCCGTCAAGTTCTTACTCTAATAATTAGAACCTAACAGGTTAATGGATAGTTTTGAGTCCCATCAGATTTCAAGCTGACGGACCTAGCTGTCAAGCCATTCCAAATTTTCTCCTTCTCCAGCAAAAGATTTTCTTAACACCCCATAGTCAAATGACAATTCTTGCTGCACCTGAATGTCTCATAGGGCAATGAAAAGGATGACGTTCCACACTTTGCCATCCTCTTATAGTTGCTGAAGCTGACCCTTTATTTATGTTGCTTCTCTTTCTGGAATGATTTATCCTACGTCCAATTGTGTCCATCTCTGGGTGGCAAGGGCCGGGCACAGTCTTTGCATCTATGCAAATCTATCTAAGCACTGTCATTGGGTTCCCAGGTACTGGTGCTTAAAAACAGCTGGACAATCCCGAGGTGGGGGCCCCCTAGAGGTTGCTCCCTACCCGGGCATGGACCTCCATCACCCCCCTGAAGCCATTAAGCACCATCCAAAAATATAGACCTGGTAACCCGTTCAATCACCAGGCGCACAGGCTGGACAGTCTCTGGAGCAAAAGTTGAACATAGTGCAATGACAGAGAAGTCCGGACTCTGTCGTTTTCTGAAGATTTTTGAAAAGTGTCCAAAATGACCCTTTTGGCTTGGCCCTGGTGTGGAGGGCTCCCTACCCAGGCATGGAGCCCTGGAACCCCCATAAATGCATTAAAAAACATTTTTAAATCTATTCCTGGTAACCCTTTAAGGGATGTTATCAGATGTTATGAATGTTGAGGGAGGTGTAGTATTGGGCCTTGAATTAAACAATGTATATTACTATAATTATCTTGCTGTTATTAATGATGTTAGTAGTAGTTCTGCCAGACTTAGGGAGGTTGGCAACAGGCAATGTATTTTGAGAGATTTAGAGGTCAAGGCAGGCACCCTGTTTTAACTCTCAACCTCTTCGTATATTTTCATGGCCGGATGAAAAACTTATCCAAATTAACCTCTCTAGGGTAGGGGGCAGTATTTGCACGGCTGGATAAAAAACGTACCCGATTTAATCTGGTTATTACTACTGCCCAGAAACTAGAATATGCATATAATTGTTTGATTTGGATAGAAAACACCCTAAAGTTTCTTAAACTGTTTGAATGGTGTCTGTGAGTATAACAGAACTCATATGGCAGGCAAAAATCTGAGAAGATTCCTTACAGGAAGCGCTCTCTCTGACCATTTCATGGCCTTCTTGATCATCTCTAACCAAAACAGGGGATCTCTGGCATAACGTGACATTTTCTAATGCTCCCATAGGCTCTCAGAAGGCGCCAGAACGATGAATGGTGGCTTTGCAGGCCATAGCTGAAAAACATTAGCGCATTTGGTAAGTGGTCGATCTGAGGACAATGAGACCGGAGGCGCGTGCACGAGCTGACACCATGTTTACTTTCTCTCTCTTTGAACGAAAACAACGACTCCCGGTCGGAATATTATCGCTTTTTACGAGAAAAATAGCATAAAAATTGATTTTAAACAGCGTTTGACATGCTTCGAAGTACGGTAATGGAATATTTTGACATTTTTTGTCACGAAACACGTCGGGCGCGTCACCCTTCTTTACCCTTCGGATAGTGTCTTGAACGCACGAACAAAACGCCGCTATTTGGATATAACTATGGATTATTTGGAACCAAACCAACATTTGTTATTGAAGTAGAAGTCCTGGGAGTGCATTCTGATGAAGAACAGCAAAGGTATTCAAACTTTTCTAATAGTAAATCGGAGTTTGGTGAGTACCACACTTGGTGGGTGTCAAAATGGCTAGCCTGTGATGGCCGGGCTATCTACTCAGAATATTGCAAAATGTGCTTTCACCGAAAAGCTATTTTAAAATCGGACATAGCGAGTGCATAAAGGAGTTCTGTATCTATAGTTCTTAAAATAATTGTTATGTTTTTTGTGAACGTTTATCGTGAGTAATTTAGTAAATTCACCGGAAGTGTTCGGTGGGAATGCTAGTCACATGCTAGTCACATGCTAATGTGAAAAGCTGGTTTTTGATATAAATATGAACTTGATTGAACAAAACATGCATGTATTGTATAACATAATGTCCTAGGATTGTCATCTGATGAAGATCATCAAAGGTTAGTGCTGCATTTAGCTGTGGTTTGGGTTTATGTGACATTATATGCTAGCTTGAAAAATGGGTGTCTGATTATTTCTGGCTGGGTACTCTGCTGACATAATCTAATGTTTTGCTTTCGTTGTAAAGCCTTTTTGAAATCGGACAGTGTGGTTAGATTAACGAGAGTCTTGTCTTTAAAATGGTGTAAAATAGTCATATGTTTGAGAAATTGAAGTAATAGCATTTCTAAGGTATTTGAATATCGCGCCACGGGATTACACTGGCTGTTGAGTAGGTGGGACGTAAGCCCAGAGAGGTTAATGTCGGTAGCCCTGCCCCCTGGTAAACAGTGTATGATCGCTGGATGATTCGTTTTAAGTCTAATACTGCGGGTAATGGAGTCGCCAATGACTAGGGTTTTCAATTTGTCAGAGCTAATGGTGAGAGGCTTCGGCGTCTCAGACCCCATAACGGGAGGAGCAGAGACCAGAGAAGTCTCGGCCTCTGACTCCGACTCGCTTAATGGGGAGAACCGGTTGAAAGTTTCTGTCGGCTGAATAAGCGACACCGGTTGAGCATTCCTACAGCGTTTCCCTCCAGAAACCATGAGAAAATTGTCCGGCTGCGGGGACCGTGCGAGGGGGTTTCTACTAACGTTACTATCTGTACTTACTGGTGGCACAGACGCTGTTTCATCCTTTCCTACACTGAAATTACCCTTGCCTAACGATTGCGTCTGAAGCTGGGCTTCCAACACGGCTATCCTCGCCGTAAGGCGATCGTTCTCCTGTATATTATAAGTACAACGACTGCAATTAGAAGGCATCGTGTTAATGTTACTTAGCTTCGGCTGTTTGAAGTCCTGACGAACCATGTCCAGATAAAACCTCCGGGGTGAAAAGTTGAATGAAAAAAGTTGAGCGAGGGAAAAACTAAAAATATACGGTAATGAAAAAGTAAAAACCGTGATGTAGTCAGGTAGCAAAGTAAGATTGGCAACAAAACGCACAGCAGCACGTAAACAAGTCTGCAAGTTGTGACCTCTTCTGTGTGGGATATGTGTTCCTACCTCGTCTTCGGGCAGATCTGCAGCATTTCACGGAGAGTTGGAATAATCACCCTTTAAGTACAGAGGTGAACCTGACACCTCACCAGCTGTCGCATATCGGAATGCTCCAAACACCTGTGCTCATTTTTGTTTTTGCCTTAGCACTACACAGCTGATTCAAATGATCAAGTCATCATCAAGCTTCAAGTGGTATTTATGCCTAATAATAACATTATCTTCTATTGTTTGTCCTCATGTGTCTGTTTTTCAGCATAAAGTATTCTGTAGCCACTAAGTGTGGACACCAGGTGAGACCACACACACACACACACACAATAACAGTCTTTCTCCTTCACTTCATCCCTCTCCCCTTTCTCCCTAAACACTTTAGGTTATATCAGCTGTGTTGGTGAACCCCTCCCGCATCTGAACTGGCTGACACAGAGGGCACAGCATGATCATAGGTGAGAGGTCACTTGGTCGGGTCAACAGGAAGTATTATTAAAGAGATGCTTTACATTGAAATACAGATAGAGATGTAGTAGTCCCAGAGTTAATGATCCAAGGTCAGTTTTGCTTTTCACCTCCTGATGATTATGATGACTGACCGTGTTAGAATAAAAAAAACAGGGCTTAATCATGCTCTCTCTCTATCCATCTGTCTCTCGTCTGCAGGTATGTTTTGATGTGAGAGAGGAAGCCAGCCCATCGTCGCCATCTCACCCGCTCTTAAGTTAACCTTCAGGCCAACTGGGGGCCCAAGGCTGGTTATGAGACACCGCTAGAGACACTGTAATTGTGATGAACTGAGAGAATATTAGGGTAGACCTGTAATTCATGAGTCATATGCTGTCTGCATCTGTTCTTACCTCTTTCCCGTTCTGTCTTCTACATCTCTCTCCCCACCTCGTCTTTCTTCCTCATTTTATAATGCACACCATATGTGCATTGAAGTACAGATTGAACTTGTATTTATAATATAATATTACAATTATCATAATTATAAAGCATGTAGTATGTATTTATAACACCTGGATAATGAACTTCTTTCAATAAAGCTTTTCACATTCTCCACTGGTTGAAATTAAGTATCTCATCGAAATACCATCCTGTGTCCTCAGATTATTGCAGATGAAGGGAGTTAGATATGCATAGTTTTTTTCTGTATATATGAATTACAAATCAGCCTTTACTTAACCTGTTTATGGCTAGGGGGCAGTATTTTCACGGCCGGATAAAAAACGTACCCGATTTAATCTGATTATTACTCCTGCCCAGAAACTAGAATATGCATATAATTATTGGCTTTGGATAGAAAACACCCTAGAGTTTCTAAAACTGTTTGAATGGTGTCTGTGAGTATAACAGAACTCATATGGCAGGCAAAAACCTGAGAAGATTCTGTACAGGAAGTGCCCTCTCTGACCATTCCTTGAGTTTCTTGGCTCTGTTTATTGAAAACGTAGGATCTTTGCTGTAACATGACACTTCCTACGGCTCCCATAGGCTCTCAGAACACGGGAAAAAGTTGAATGATGTAATTCCAGGCGCTGGCTGAAAAACATTAGCGCCTTTGGTAAGTGCTCTATCAGGGGACCATCAGACTGAGGTGCATGCACGGGGCGACCTCATGTTTTTACTTTCTCTCTCTTTGAACTAAAACACAGATTCCTAGTCGGAATATTATCGCTTTTTTACGAGAAAAATGGCATAAAAATTGATTTTAAACAGCGGTTGACATGCTTCGAAGTACGGTAATGGAATATTTAGAATTTTTTTGTCACGAAACGCGTCGGGCGCGTAACCCTTCGTCACCCTTGGATAGTGTCTTGAACACACAGACAAAACGCCGCTATTTGGATATAACTATGGATTATTTTGAACCAAACCAACATTTGTTATTGAAGTAGAAGTCCTGGGAGTGCATTCTGACGAAGAACAGCAAAGGTAATAACATTTTTCTTATAGTAAATCTGACTTTGGTGAGGGCTAAACTTGGTGGGTGTCTAAATGGCTAGCCCTGTGATGCCGGGCTATCTACTTAGAATATTGCAAAATGTGCTTTCACCGAAAAGCTATTTTAAAATCGGACATAGCGAGTGCATAGAGGAGTTCTGTATCTATAATTCTTAAAATAATTGTTATGTTTTTTGTGAACGTTTATCGTGAGTAATTTAGTAAATTCACCGGAAGTGTTCGGTGGGAATGCTAGTTCTGAACGTCACATGCTAATGTAAAAAGCTGGTTTTTGATATAAATATGAACTTGATTGAACAAAACATGCATGTATTGTATAACATAATGTCCTAGGCGTGTCATCTGATGAAGATCATCAAAGGTTAGTGCTGCATTTAGCTGTGGTTTTGTTTTTTGTGACATTATATGCTAGCTTGAAAAATGGGTGTCTGATTATTTCTGGCTGGGTCCTCTGCTGACATAATCTAATGTTTTGCTTTCGCTGTAAAGCCTTTTTGAAATCGGACAGTGTGGTTAGATAAAGGAGAGTCTTGTCTTTAAAATGGTGTAAAATAGTTATATGTTTGAAAAATTGAAGTTTTTGTATTTTTGAGGAATTTGTAATTCGCGCCACGCCTATCATTGGATATTGGAGCAGGTGTTCCGCTAGCGGAACGCCAAGGAAGAGGTCATGATCAGTGAATATTTTCAATGTACAGGCTACAATCTGGGGATCTCATGTGTGGTAATAACAACAGTACATGTATATAGTACTTGCATCCTTGGCACAATAAAGTTATTATATTCTACTCTATCCATAGGCTTCATTAATGTCATTCAGACATGAAGTTGATACAACAACTATGATAGCTGAGGTTTATAGATTGGTATTGTCATGACGTTGGCCTGTGGGTAAGGTTTATGACCCCCCCATAAATACCTTTCTCCTCCTCTCTCTCTGACCCTACTGAAGGACTTTTGAATAGCCTTTGTTAAATATAGAGAGTCTGGGAACATCAAACAAGTTGGGGGAAAGGAACCATATTTCGGTAATAGAACCAGTTGGAAATATGCGTTGGAACTTAATGAGTATGGATATCAGTTCGGTTGTCCTGGTTGTCCTGTCCCCCGGTGCGAATACGGGGGCCTCACTGCGGTGGCGGTCAGCGCTCCTCTTCTGCCGTCCTCCTGCTTGCTTCAGGGATTCCTGGACAGCCCTCCAGGTTTCCTTGGAGCGCTGCACCCAATCCTCCACCGCAGGAGCCTCGGTCTGACTCTGATACCATGGTGCCAGGACCGGCTGGTAGCCTAACACACACTGGAAAGGCGACATGCTAGTGGATGAGTGGCGGAGTGAGTTTTGCGCCAGCTCAGCCCATGGTAAGTACCTAAACTTCCCTCTAGGAAGGTGCCTAGGAGCCTTGCTCTGGGCGCATACCGAACAGGAAGAGACATAAAACCTCACATCCTTAGCCAAGGTGGGCCACCAGTACTTCACCCTAAGGCCTCGCACTGTCCTCGCCACCCCAGGATGACCCGACGAGGGTAGCGTATGAGCCCATCGGATCAATTGATCACGGACACCAAGCGGAACGTACTTACGGCCTGTAGGACAGTTAGAAGGTGCAGGCTCCACCTGTAACGCCCGCTCAATGTCCGCGTCCACCTCCCATATCACTGGTGCTACCAGCTTAGAGGCTGGAATGATGGGAGTAGGATCGATGGGCCTATCCTCAGTGTCATAGAGGCGGGACAGCGCGCCGGCCTTGGTGTTCATGGAACCTGGTGTATATGAAATCCTGAACTGAAATCGGGTGAAAAACATGGCCCACCGTGCCTGACGCGGATTCAGTCTCCGGGCTGCCCGGATATACTCCAGGTTCCGGTGGTCAGTCCAGATGAGAAAAGGGTGTCTAGCCCCCTCAAGCCAGTGTCTCCACACGGTCAGAGCCTTGACCACAGCTAACAACTCACGGTCCCCCACATCATAGTTACGCTCTGCCGGACTGAGCTTCCTAGAAAAGAAAGCGCAGGGTTTCGGTGGCGTACCCGAGCACTGTGATAGAACGGCACCCACTCCAGCCTCGGACACGTCCACCTCCACTATGAACGGCAAAGAGGGGTCCGGGTGCGCCAACACGGGCGTATCAGTGAACAGCGCCTTCAACTGGTTGAAGGCTCTGTCCGCCTCTGTCGACCACCGTAAACGCACCGGCCCCCCTTCAGTAGTGAGGTAATGGGAGCCGCCACCTGGCCAAAACCCCGGATAAACCTCCGGTAGTAATTGGCAAAACCCAAAAACCGCTGCACTTCCTTCACCGTGGTTGGAGTCGGCCAATTATGCACGGCATTAACGCGGTCACACTCCATCACCATCCCTGAGGTGGAAATGCAATAACCCAGGAAGGAGACAGCTCTTTTGAAGAACTCACACTTCTCAGCCTTGACGTATAGCTCATGCTCCAGCAGTCTACCAAGCACCTTGCGCACTCGAGACACATGCTCGGCGCGTGTGGAGGAGTAAATCAGGATATCGTCGATATGCACAATCACGCCCTGCCTGTGCAGGTCCCTGAGAATCTCATCCACAAAAGATTGAAAGACGGCTGGAGCATTCTTCAACCCATACGGCATGACGAGGTACTCATAGTGGCCCGATGTGGTACTAAATGTGGTTTTCCACTCGTCTCCCTCCCGAATACGCACCAGATTATACGCGCCCCTGAGATCCAGTTTCGTGAAAAAACGCGCTCCGTGAAATGATTCCACTGCCGTAGCAATGAGAGGTAGCGGGTAACTGAACCCCACTGTAATGGAATTGAGACCTCTATAATCAATGCACGGACGCAGACCTCCCCCCTTTTTCTTCATGAAAAGAAAACTCGAGGAGACGGGTGAAATGGAGGGCCGAATGTACCCCTGCTCCAGAGATTCCGTGACATATGTCTCCATAGCCAACGTCTCCTCTTGGGACAATAGGTACACGTGACTCTTGCGAAGCGCAGCGTTACCCTGGAGGTCTATCGCACAATCCCCTTGTCGATGAGGTGGTAATTTCTTCTGTAAGCCAAATCGGCATACTCAGGGGGAATGCGCACAGTGGAAACCTGGTCTGGACTCTCCACCGACGTGGCACCGACGGAAACACCCAGACACCTACCTGAACACTCCTCTGACCACCCCTGGAGAATCCCCTGTTTCCACAAAATCCTGGGATTGTGACTGGCTAGCCAGGGCACCCCCAGTACCACTGGAAACGCAGGTGAATCGATAAGAAAGACACTAATTAGTTCCTTATGATTCCCCTGCGTTACCATGTCCAGTGGCACCGTGGCCTCCCTGACCAGCCCTGACCCTAATGGTTGGCTATCTAAGGAGTGCACGGGGAAAGGGGAATCTATCGGTACCAGTGGAATTCCCAACTTAAGGGCGAGTCCGCGATCCATAAAGTTCCCAGCTGCTCCTGAATCGACTAGCGCCTTATGCTGGGAAAAGGGAGCAAAATCAAGAAAAAAAATTAAGACAAACATGTGACCAACAGAGGATTCTGGGTGAGTGTGGTGCTGACTCACCTGGGATGAACGAGGAGTGTTCTGCCTGCCTTCCCGACTCCCAGAGGGACCCCCCAGCACCGGTCGGCCGTGTGTCCTCGTCGACCACAATTGGTGCAGGAGAGGCGCCCTCCTCCGGTTCCCCTTGACGCGGCCCCCCCTAGCTCCATAGGAATGGGCGCAGGCAGGCTAGGAGGTGGAACTGACAGGACCCTTTCTGAACACCCGCGGGCAGCCAGCAGATTGTCCAGTCGTATAGACATGTCGATCAGTTCATCTAGGGAGAGTGTAGTGTCCTGACACGCTAGCTCCCTGCGGACGTCCTCCCGGAGGCTACACCGGTAGTGGTCCATTAGGGCCCTGTCGTTCCACCCGGCCCCAGCAGCCAAGGTCTGGAACTCCAGGGCAAAGTCTTGCGTGCTCCTCATCTCCTGCCTAAGGTGAAACACTCACCCGCTGCTCGACCTTCTGGGGGGTGATCGAATACGGCCCCGAAATGGCGGGTGAACTCAGGGTAGTTATCCCTCGCTGCGTCTGGGCCATTCCAAACATCGTTGGCCCACTCCAATGCTCGACCCCTCAGGCAGGCGATGAGGAGGCTCCCCCGAGGGAGTTGGCCTCACGGTAGCCAGGTATAACTCTAGTTGTAACAGAAACCCCTGGCACCCTGCCGCTGCTCCATCGTACTCTCTCGGAGGCGTAAGACGCGGTGCCTCAGATCCAGACGGGGAAGGGAGTGGAGTGGGTGGACTCGTCGGGTGAGCCGGAGGTGAAGGGAGGAGACCACTCCTCTCCCATCGGTCCATCCTCTCCATCATCTGGTCCATGGCTGACCCAATCCGATGGAGGACGGTGGTGTGATGGAGGACCCGTTCCTCCATCGATGGCATAGGGGTGGCGGCTGCTTCTGCTGACTCCATGCTTTTAGTGCGGGCTTCTGTAACGCTTGGACATCGTGGGTGTGGAGTCAGGCGCAGGAAGCAGAAAACGTTTGGTACAATGCTTAATTTAATAAGTACCACAAAAGAGAATATGCTCAAAACAACAGGGTGTAACAAAACCCAAAGTCCAAAACACGATCCACTTATACAAACACAGTGAAACTGAACGTAACAAGCCCGCACACAGAACAGGTGGGGAGGCGGGCTTAAATAATACAACTAATCACCTAATTGACACAGGTGCAAATAATAAAGGCATAACCAACAGAAAAAGGAAAAAGGGATCGGTGGCAGCTAGTAGGCCGGTGACGACGACCGCCGAGCGCCACCCAAACAGGGAGAGGAGCCACCCTCGGGAGGAGTCGTAACACCAAATGAGAGAATTGGGATTTCATAAGGAAAGAGCCCTGACCAATCAGTGGCCCGCCCCTGTGAAGAGACAGGGGTTATAAACGATGACACACACCCTTCTCCCCTCGCCACTATATAAGTCAGTGACGAAAACATAACCAGCTGTTCCGGGTACGTGAGGTCTGCAGCCTCTGCGTTAAAAGGACACACGTCAAGTACAGAACTAAGCCAACCTCAGCGTGAGCTTTGGTTGCGAATGGACTTTGAACCCTTATTCACTACAGAAGTGACACTTCCCAGCCGTTGAGTTAGCAGCGGCCGCTGTAGATGTGGGCTAGGAAAGGACGGACGACGTATCCAGTCTAACACACAACGAATATACTACAACGTATCCATTTTACCACCAGTGACATTCTTCCGAGGACAGGAAGATCTCTGTTGGCCAACACGGCCAGCATCTACGACCAACCTACCGAAGCACAGCTCAGAGTAAATATTTATTGCCTTTTCCTTTTCCAAATGGGCGGTAATGTAGAATGCATACGATACTGTATTTAAAATGGCATAGCTGCTTTCTCTGTTACTCAGTCTTCCCGCTCCTTCATTCAAGCCCAACCCCCTTTCTTTGTGTAACAAGCCGCCATGCCGGTTTAGCCCACTAGGGCACATTCTCCTATCATTTCCTTGTAACCATATCTGTTTGTGCATTTCTGTGAATTATTTAGTTTAGTAAATAAATTATTTAAAGACAATTGATGTATGGATGACTCATAGTGAAGACTGGGTTCGTGCAGATAACCAACAATTTACAACGTTTGGAATGAGATTGTCATGAGGTAAACTAACATTATTAAAGGAGACTAATCGATCAGATATTAATATATGAAAGTTATATTAGGAAAATTATAACTTTGTAATCTGAATAATTTCCTTGGTGCCCCGACCTTCTAGTTAATTACAGTTACATGATTAATCAGTTTAATCGCGAAATAATAATTACAGAGAGTTATTTGATAAACATGTATTCCGTTTTAATGATGCCAAAGACACAACATTATTAATATTAGTTCAGAACCTAACATTTTACACAGATCGGCTACATACCGTAGCTAGCTACACATCCATAGGCATACAGTCATTTTTATTCTCCACTACACAATAAGCAAGTAAATAGGTAGCTAGCTATGTTACTTCAGCTGCATTGCACTGCAAGGCAAGCTTACACAATTGTATATTTAATTTGCAGTAAATGCTTTAGCTTGCTAGATTCTTTACATCCACTGTTTTCCGTGACGACAGCCTGGTTTGCTGATTTTCTCAGGAGTCCCTAAAACATTAAACACCACAAATTACAATGTCATACTCATGTCATAACACCAGCTAGCTAGCTGGCTAATGTTAGCTAGTCAGTTAACTTGCTAAATAGCGATCTCCGTAAATTAACTTTATGACAAAAAATATGCACAATCATTTGTCTCTACATTAACTAACATATTCCTCTCAATTGTAGTTTTTTTTGCTTGACTCATTATGACGTTATAATGACTTACATTTGCTTCCCGCGTAATGTTTTGTCAGCCATCTTTGCTGAAGAAAGTCACCAGGGATGGGTGGCTCGCGTCAAATTCGTCATTGGAACCACTCGATATGATTAGTCATATAAAAACCTTGGGACCCAAATGCATAATGTGTGCTCTAACTCCCCCTTGTGGGGGTCTGGAGCAATGAAGCCTTGACACTGGGTACCTCTAAGTCCCACGGTGTAAGCTCACAACTTTTAAAGGAGGAACCACTGTACCAAGCATACAGCACACTGTCCATGACACCAATCAAAATTGAGAAACTTAGTTTGTCCATTTGCACCATTTTGTTTACCCCAGAGCAGTCCCAAAATCACTGATCGGCGTTCGCGGTAATGCTCCCCATACTTTCAATGCATTTTTCTGCAAAAGGTGGGTAAATGCTCATGCAAAACAGTGTTTACGTGCATTTACCTTCCACTACACCACTGACTGAGATAATCCGAACCTCTCTGATACATGAGACTGATGTTCTTAAATGGACATCATACCTATGTGCAAATTGGTTTCAAACTCCTAAAATGAACATACGTTCTGCATGACTGCTACTGTCAAAGTTGTGATTCTATTTGAACATTTCTTAGCCACTTTTAAAACTCTATATCACGGATCCGTGATTTGGACTGGTTCTGAACACCTCCTTAGTCGCCTGATTCAGCTACAGTCTTCCAGAACACGTCATTTGGCACGTCTATTTGTCCTGGATCCGCCCATAGTAGCCACAGGCCTGTGCTGTGGACGGAGTTTGAGTTAAGAGTGTAGTTTATGAGACCAGGAGACATCCCAAAATCAGTTGTTCTCATGAAAACGTCTCTAAAGTCCGAACGGGTTGAGTAAATGTCACTAATTTCCGCACATGAAATAGTATCTATAATATTGTAATAAGCTTACATAGTTGCTGTCACAAACTCCAAACAGTTGTCACTGATTAGCTGGATAATCATTTCCCACTGAGCTAACCATTTCTGTATTTACAGCATTCTTATAAATACATTTTTTATCAGGTTTTTGCTTCCAGGCATTATTATTTATTGGCATTTGTGAATGTCAATAAACAAAGACAATGGTGAAACACTTCAATCTGAGGCTAAATAAGAGGGCAGAGCAAGCAGATGAATGAAAGTAATGAATTTCAGATTGTTTTGCTACGGCCTGGTTACAATGGCGTTAATACTTGTGTGTGTATGAATTCTCCAAACCCTCTATGATGGTGCATGCAAAGCCCCTTTATCTAAATATAGCAGGTCTATCTGAAGGTGTCTTCCAGGATAGCAGCTGTTGCTGACAGCGAGGATGAAAAAGACCCACCCCAGCAGATGTAACTTTGTCGAGACACCTGGCCATTAAGGATGTATTTCTCACTTATGGGCATCAGTTCTGCTGGTTGAAATATAAAATGTTGGCCCCAAATTAATTATCCACCATCCCATGTCTTTAACATTAAATCCATATATTTCTAGTGAGCCACACTTTTTATGGCACTTATTAAAGTACAAAACAGGTGGGGAAAGCGAAGGAACAAAAAAAATGGTTCTTACCCGCTTGTATCTTTGTTTTGATGAGGTGATCCATCAATGGGAAATAGGTAGTATGATATAAAATAATGAATTACTACTAGAAGCATATTTCAATTATAGCAAATACAGCACAATGCACCGTTTTTATTAAAATACTGTTTTGAAAGTCTCAAACTCATTGCATGTCCGCTTTAATAGTTGCATGCGTAGTGTACCCTCGGGTGCTTAGTTACAACACATGGAATATAAAACAAAACTCTGTGCGGCAGCTGTGCCAGTTGAATTTCAAGCACGTAGGTTCTTTAATAAACTAAAATTGACTAAGCTGTGTGTGTCCATTATTTTGTCCAAAATCAAATAACACCTACTATGTGCCACATAAAAAACTGTCCCCCCAAAGAGTCATTGATTATGGTACTTTAACTTTGTTTCGATGCCCACATTCCAGATGTCACATGGTATCTGTGATCAATATCTCTGCCCCACCAAGCCAATGACCTGGAAAGCATTCTGGGCTCTGCTGTAAAACCTATATAAATAGCTACACATGTTCATTACAAATACTGTCCACAGAGTGTATGCACTTGTTGAGCTTTCTAATGCCTTTTGTAAACAGGAATAGATTATGTTTAGAATGTCAGCGGGGCCATAATGGAAGTACATCCCCAAATCCAGTTCTAACCAGCTGGGGGTTGAAACTTTGTCAGTCCTCAGCAATAGGCAGAGATCATAATGGGAAGCCAACACATCTAGGACGACCAGTGATATAGAAGCTATGGGACAGAAAACCTTTTTTAAATCTGTCCCACTCAGCATGGTTCAGTTGCCAGTGCGAGCGATTTCTAAGAGTGCAGCTCCAAACTCCAGCCCTCAAATGCAGAACGGATCAACAAACGGGTCTGCAAAAGGATCAGCGAATGGATTGTCAAAGACTGGTCGAGGGACGATGTTGAACAGGACCACTGGGGCCCTGCAGCGGCAGGAGCGCAGTTCCTTCTCCTCCACCGCCTCCTGTCTCGTCTTCTCCGGCAGGCATAGTGACCAAGAGGAGGACCCACCTTCACACGGTCCCTCCAGCCTCTCCTTTCCCAGCCTCCAGGGCTCCAACTCCAGCCTGTACTTGCCCATCTCCAACTCCAGCCTCCACAAATTTGTCTCCAACTCCAGACTAACCTCATCCGGCAAAAGACCCAAGGGCTCTTTACCCAGTCTCCACTCGTCCAGTCCCAACTCCAAGGGCTCTTTACTCAGCCTCCAAGGCTCCTTACCCAGCCTGAAGGGCTCCATCTCTGGGTTGAGGCACATTTTGGCAAGCCTGGATCGCTCCAGCCCGTACCTGCGTAGCTCTAGCCTGGGTCCACATAGCTCTAGACTCAGCCCTAGCGCCAACTTGCGCAGCTCCAGTCCCAGCTTGCAAAGTTCTAGTCATAGTCTGCACAGCACCTCTAGCTCCAGCCTGTGCAGCTGCAGCTCCAGCGAGGATGACAGCTTGGACTGCCTGCTGCACACCTCCATCAAGCAGCACAGAAACAAGGTTTCCGGGCACACGCCAGCTCACCTGGTCCTGGTGGCAGGACTGATAAGGCAAGCGACATATCTACAGAGAACGTCTACCAGACCCTGGGAAACTACAAGACTGATAGCAGAACAGATCGAGCTGAGAGCCAGGAGGAGCCGGCACAAGTGTTGAAAGTAAAATGGGATTCAACCCAAAGTCTGTCGTCATCCAGCAACCAGGGTCAGGGCAAGGTTGTAACCTTCTCAGCACAGCAGGAGCAGAAAGTGGAGGGGCGGCTCAAATTCTCCCAGTTCCTGGATGAGGTCACCAACAGGGTGCTGATTCCCGGGAGTCCCTGGGAGTCCTTCAACCCAGTCCGACAGAGAGAACTAGCTGCAGGTGCAGCCTCCTGGTACAGCCCAATGTCTTCCTCTCTACAGACCATTCAGGAACTACAAGACCCGAGAGTGGACTGTGCCAACTTGATTCATCAGTGGAGCAAATACAGCTTACCCAGCTGTAAGGTGCTGGACCCTGGAGAAGGCCTGAGGAAAGTGGGCCAGAGAGAAAGCTGTTTCTACTCAGAGCTGGAGTCCGTAGAGACGGATATCGACATTGTCAGGAGACAGAATGAACGGGAGTTTAATGGCTCCCTGGAGAGAGGGAGGGAAAGGGAGAGAAGAATCATGTGTGGCAGTCCTGAACCCCCTCGAGTGAGCTTCGAGGGACTGAGAAGCCCAAGTCCATGTCCTGTCTTGTCCTGGCCCCAAGGATTTTCCAAATACCAATACAGGTCAACTTCTCTGCCTAGACCTGTTACTAACACAGTGAGTAGTACCCTGTAGAAAAACATACATACACACATAATTATACATCCCTCCGGATTACAATATCTTAATTATGGTAATGAATTCTAGCAATGAGCTCCCTGGTGAGCAGAGCAGAGCAGAGATCCGTTATTAAAAAACTGGGGAGCAGAAGGGACCAGATTACAGAGATGCATAATGACTTGAATCCGCACCCCCTGCTAAATTTAAATAAAAGTAACTCTTTACATTCCAACGTTACTTCCATTAAAAGTAACTTGTTACGTTACAATGTTACTTATGTTACTAAAAACAAAAAAAATTTCTAAGATGCCTTGTGCCTTGTTGGTCATTGTTATGCTATATCCTTAACACTAGAAAAGCCGGGCCTCTACACCCACATAGGCTAAGCCAATGATACGTCTTCTTGTATTCAATCTTCTAACAGTCTAATAAATACATTTCATATAGGCCTATGCCTATCACAAAAATAATAATTTAGTTGTGTTTATGAAGGTAACATTAGAATATAAAAGAAAATATATTTCAAAGAACACAATAGCATTTTCATTAGTTTATGTAAGTTTATGTAACTATATGTACAAACTGTACAAACTGAAAATATGTACAAACTGAAAAAAAACAAAAAAAACACCACAATTCAAGTGTAAATAAACTGTTGTGAGGTCCGTTAGATGTACTGCCAAATTCTCTAAAACAATGTTGGATGTGGCTTGTGATAGAGAAATTAACATTCAATTTTCTGGCAACAGCTCTGGTGAACATTCCTGCAGTCAGTATGCCAATTGCATGCTCCCTCAAAACTTGAGATCTGTGGCATTGTGTTGTGTGGCAAAACTGCACATATTAGAATGCCATTTTATTGTCCCCCGCACAAGGTACACCTGTGTAATGATTATGCTGTTTAATCAGCTTGTTGATATGCCACACCTTTCAGGTGGATAGATTATCTTGGAAAATTAGAAATTCTCACTAAAAGGGACATAAACAAATTTTGCACAACATTTTACAGAAGTAAGCTTTTTGTGCGTACGGAAAAAGGTTCTACAGCTGCACCATCGAGAGCATCCTGACTGGTTGCATCGTCGCTTGGTATGGCAACTGCAAGGCACTACAGAGGGTAATGCGTACGGCCACGTACATCATTGGTGCCGAGCTTCCTGCCATCCAGGACCTCTATACCAGGCAGTGTCAGAGGAAGGCCCTAACAATTGTCAAAGACTCCAGCCACCCAAGTCATAGACCGTTCTCTCTGCTACTGCATGTCAAGCGGTACCGGAGCGCCAAGCCTGGGACCAACAGGCTCCTTAACAGCTTATACCCACAAGCCAAAATACTGTGAACAGTTAATCAAATGGCTACCTAGACTACTTGCATTGACCCCTCATTTTATTTCTATCAATTCTTATTCTTTGCACTGACTCTCTTACACTGACTCTAACCACACACTCACACATACTATACTGACACTCCAACACACGCACACATGCATATTGTAGGTGGAGGTATTATTACATTTTTGGGGCGGGGGAAAAAAATAGGGAAATAATATTGTAAAAGTAACGACTTGCTTATTTGAAAAAGTAACTAAGTAACTGATTACTTAAATTGAAAAACTAACGTGTTAAGTTACTTGTTACCACACAAACGTTATCTGAGTACTCTAACGCGTTACAAGTAACGCATTACCCCCCCAACACTGGCCATCACCGGTGAGTAGCCCAGGCTTCAATTTATTTAGTAGCCTATAATATTTAGTCTACAAAACATGCTCTTTACATGACATAGACTGACCAGGTGAATCCAGGTGGAAGCTATGATCCCTAATTGATGTCTCCTGTTGATACTACCAAGTGGCGCAGTGGTCTAAGGCACTGCATCTCAGTGCTAGAGGCATCACTACAGACCAAGTTTGATCCTGGGCTGTATTACAACTGGCCATGATCAGGAGTCCCATATGGCAGCGCACAATTGGCCCAGCGTTGTCTGGGTTAGGGGAGGGTTTGGCTGGGGTAGGCTGTCATTGTAAAATAAGAATTTGTTCTTAACTGACTTGCCTACTTAAATAAAAGTTAAATAAAAAAATACAAATAAAATAAATAAACGGTTAAATCCACTTCAATCAGTGTAGATGAAGGGGATGGAACAGGTTAAAGAAAGATTTTTAAGCCTTAGGACAATTGAAAAAGGTGGATTATCTGTGTGCCATTCAGAGGGTGATTGGGCAAGACAAAGGATGTAAGTGCCTTTGAACGAGGTATGGTAGCAGGTGCCAGGTGCACCGGTTTGAGTGTGTCAACAATTGCAACGCTGCTTGTTTTTCACGCTCAACAGTTTCCTGTGTGTATCAAGAATGGTCCACCAGCCAAAGAACATCCAACTTCAAGTTTTAATGTCACATGCACAAGTACAGTGAAATACCTTTCTTGCTAACTCAAAACCCAACAATGCAATAATCAGTAACAATGTAATACTAGAAAAAAACACATAAGAAATAAGAAGAAATATGAAGAACACAATGAGAAAGTAAGTATGCATACCTATATATAGGGTCAGTTCCAATACCATATTTACAATGTGCAGGGATGCTGGCGGTAGATATGTATAGGGGTAAGGTGAATAGGCAACAGGATATAAGATAAACAGAGTAGTAGCAGCTTGTATGTGAGTGTGTTTGCGTGTGTGTAGAGTCAGTATAAATGTATGTGCATACAGTGCATTCAGAAAGTATTCAGACCACATTTTGTAACGTTACAGCCTTATTGTAAAATGGATTAAATCGTTTTTCCCCCTCATCAATCTACACACAATGCCCCATAATGCCAAAGCAAATAAAAAACTGAAAAAGAACATTTACATAAGTATTAAGACCCTTTATTCAGTACTTTGTTGAAGCACCTTTGGCAGCCTCAAGTCTTTTTGGGTATGACACTACAAGCTTGGCGCACCTGTTTTTGGGGAGTTTCTCCCATTCCTCTCTGCAGATCCTCTCCAGCTTTGCCAGGTTGGATGGGGAGCATCGCTGCACAGCTATTTTCAGGTCTCTCCAGAAATGTTTGTTCGTGTTCAAGTACGGGGTCTGGCTCAAGGACATTCAGAGACTTTTCCGGAAGCCACCACTGCGTTGTTTTGGCTGTGTGATAAGGGTAGTTGTCCTGTTGAAAGGTGAACCTACGCCCCAGTGTGAGGTCCTGAGCGCTCTGGAGTAGGTTTCATCAAGAATCTCTCTGTAGTTTGCTCCGATCATCTTTCCCTCTATCCTGACTAGTCTCCCAGTCTCTGCCGCTGAAAAACATCCCCACAGCATGATGCTGCCACCACCATGCTTCACTGTAGGGATGGTGCCAGGTTTCCTCCAGATGTGATGCTTGGCATTTAGGCCAAAGAGTTGAATCTTGGTTTCATCAGACCAGAGAATCTTGTTTCTCATGGTCTGAGAGTCCTTAAGGTGCCTTTTGGCAAACTCCAAGCGGGCTGTCATGTGCCTTTTACTGAGGAGTGGCTTCCGTCTGGCCACTCTACCATAAAGGCCTGATTGGTGGAGTTCTGCAGAGATGGTTGTCCTTCTGGAAGGTCCTCCCATCTCCACAGAGGAACTCTGGAGCTCTGTCATAGTGACCATCGGGTTCTTGGTCACTTCCCTGACCAAGGTCCTTCTCCCCCGATTGATCAGTTTGGACAGGCGACCACCTCTAGGAAGAGTCTTGGTGGTTCCAAACATCTTCCATTTAAGAATGATGGAGACCACTGTGTTCTTGGGGGACCTTCAATACTGCAGACATTTTTTGGTACCCTTCCCCAGATCTGTGCCTCTACCCAATCCTGTCTCGGAGCTCTACGGACAATTCCTTCGACCTCGTGGCTTGGTTTTTGCTCTGACATGCACTGTCAACTTATAGAGACAGGTATGTGCCTTTCCAAATCATGTCCAATCAATTGAATTTACCACAGGTGGACTCCAATAAAGTTGTTGAAGCATCTTAAGGATGATCAATGGAAACAGGATGCACAGGAGCTCAATTTTGAGTCTCATAGCAAAGGGTCTGAATTGTAATGAAATAAGGTATTTCTGTTTTTAATTTTTAATACATTTGCCAAAATTCTAAAAACCTGTTTTTGCTTTGTCATTATGAGGTATTGTGTGTAGATTGATGAGGGGGAAAAACTATTCAGTCCATTTTAGAATTAGGCTGTAACGTTACAAAATGTGGAAAAAGTCAAGGGGTATGAATACTTTCCAAATGCACTGTATTATGTGTGTGAGCAGATGATGGAGTGAGTGTGTGTTTGTGAGTGTGTAGGGCCCTGTTAGTGTGCATAAAGACAGTGCAAAACTAAAACTAAAAGCTCAATAAAAATACAAGGTTAACTCCGATTGTCCGTGTAGCTATTTTGTTAGCTATTTATCAGTCTTATTGGTGGGAACAAAAGCTGTTCAAGAGCCTGTTGGTGCCAGACTTGATGCACCGGTACCGCTTGCAGTGCAGAAGCAGATAGACTATTGGTGGTTGTCGTCTTTAACGATTTTCCGGGTCTTGCTACAACACCGCCTGATATAGATGCCCTGGATGGCAGGGAGCCTGCCCCCAGTGATGTACTGGGTTGTGCAATCGAGGTAGGTACTATTGCCACACCAGGCAGTGATGCAGCCAGTCAAATTGCTCTCAATGGTACAGCTATAGAACCTTTTGAGGATTTGATGACCCATGCCAAACCTTTTCAACCTCCTGAAGGTGAAGAGGTGCTGTCGCGCCTTTGTTCACGACTGTGCATGTGTGTTTGGACCATTTTAAGTATTTCGTGATTTGGACACCGAGGACTAAGCACACACCCCTGTGTTGAGGGTCAGTGTGGCGGAGGGGATGTTGCCTACCCTCTCCACCTGAGGTTGGCCTGTCAGGAAGTCCAGGATCCAGTTGCAGAGCTCCCTCTATTCAGACCCAACTTGACACAGCTGTGGGAAGCATCCCTGTGGAACACTTTCGACACCTTGTAGGGTGCATGCCCTGACGAATTGAGGGCAAAAGTGGGTGCAACTCAACATTAGGAAGGTGTTCGTAATGTTTTGTACACTCAGTGTATATTTTCCTCTCCTAATATTGTAAAATCTGTGTGTCACGACTTCCACCGAAGTCGGCTCCTCTCCTTGTTCGGGCGGCGTTCGGCGATCGACGTCACCGGCTTTCTAGCCATCGCTGCTCCATTTTTCATATTCCATTGGTTTTGTCTTGTTCCATTACACACCTGGTTTTCATTTCATAATTACTGCATGTATTTAGTCCTCTGTTCCCCTCCATGTCTTTGTGTGCAATTGTTTGTTTGTGATGTGGATTATTGTCGGGCGCTTTACTTTGCCATGTTCCGTGTTTTTGGCATGTTATTGTTTTTATGTGCTGTATTTTGTGGAATGGAATTAAAGTGCGCCTGTTCACTACACTCTGCTCTCCTGCACCTGACTTCGCCTCCCGTACACACCCTTGATGCTGTGTCCCTTCGTAGTTTTTATTGCTCTCAGTTTGTCACTGTCAGAGTAGCCACTTATTTAAGTTATTTGTGTGGTATTAAAAAATATTCTACTTATGCCTTCTATCATGTAAATGACGTAGAATTGCATTAAATGCGTTTATAAAAGTAGTTTTTTTCCAGACCCTGCTAATAGATTCTCTCCATGTGTAGAAATCCAGAAGAAATGCCATAGACATGTTTAATAGCAATGGACATAGACATAGATGTTTTGAGTTGGAGGGGCTGGGATAAAAATCCCCTTTACAATAAAGCGTTGCATGAATCTATAATCGCAATTGCCTATTGCATACAGTTGAGCAGACAGATTACTTAGTTACAGTATGGTGTAAAAAACTACACAGGCAGGACAGATACCAGAGTTTTATGTAATGGCGTGATACGTTTCACACTTTGCAGTTAAGCCATAAATGCAGATACACACATTTGACATGCCTATGAATGGGATTATTTTCCCACTACAACCTAATTTTACAGGTAACCCAAGCCTTTTTACAAACTTTCATGGAGTTGTGTAATGTCAATGGAATAGACTGCAGTTATACTATATATCTGTTCTAGACATCTGCTGCCCATATACAATTTTTCTCCCCTCTAAACTGTGAGCAGCCATAGCAATATAAATACTGGTGATGGTTATGGTCTTTGGCATATGTCGAAAAATATACATAGGCTATTCACAACCCCTCTCACTCACTGTCCAAGCTGAGAAGAAACATGGCTGCTTTGAAAGATGGTTTAAAAACACATTTCACAATTCTACCTGCCTGTGAAGGTACCCAACATAAATAATTCACAATCCTCTCTCTTGGGCTCGGCTCCAGCGTTGCTGCCTCTGAAATGCCATTAACAACACTAGGGTAGTAGTATAGGCTATTATACAATGGGTGGGTCTAATCCTGAATGCTGATTGGTTAAAACCGCATTCCAGCTGTTACCACCGTCTAAATCTATGACCTTAAAATGCCTATTTACTCTGTTCCAGCTGACTGCGCAATACATTGTCATCAGCTCAGCCAGGCAATTTTTAAACTTGATCTCCACAATAAAAAGCATCTAAACATTATCTCACATTTCTTTTAGACTAAAATGTAGTTTTCAACAGTGGAGATTTGTATAAACCTTGCTCTCTGTCTCTCCGACATTTGAAGAATTGTTTCAATATTCAAATTCGATCTCCAGCTGTCCCATAGTAATGAACGTGTCGGGAGTCGGGATGAGACAGACAGGTAGGCAGCTTTTCTCAGCCAGTCGAAATCATGAATCGGCATCATTTTTATGGATATATACAAAGAACTATCAATAGAAAACAAGTAAAACTAAACAAATTGCAGCTAGTTTGAAGTCGTTCCATTTTCAGTTTGTAGTGATTGTGTTAGCTGTGTTGTTGGCTAGCTCTCAAACAACAGTGTCCATTTTCTATGCCAGGTGAAATTGCAAATCATTAGCTCATTGTTATGGATGTATCCAAATAAATGTTGATAGAAAACAGGTTAAACAAATGCAAATGCAGCTACTTCGTTGTTATTCTGGCTGCACTGTTTGATGTGACTGTAAGTTAGCCGTAGTTGGCTAGCTAGCAAACACGGGATAAGAACGTTGCCAGCCAATATTGCATAGGAACATTTAGAACGAGCGACTGGGTCGCCATTGATAAAGAACAAAAAGACTGAATGACTGTGTCACATCTCTGGCAACCGTGTGTTGGGGGGGACAGGTTGGAAGATTGAATCAATTTGAATTAAAGTCGTAGTCATAAATATAACGATAATATTATTATCATAATGATATTTATAATAATCTGTTTTGTTTTACAGCATAATAGGGGGCGGCAGGTAGCCTAGCGGTTAAGAGCATTGAGCCACTAATGAAAGGTTGCTGGTTTAAATCCCCGAGCTGACTAGGTGAAAAAAATCTGTCGATTTGCCTTGAGCAAAGCACTTAACCTTAACCATGCCGTAAAGCATTGGAAGAATTGTAAATCCATTTTGAAAGGCTATGGAGTTTGCGTTGTAAAAAACAAAACAATTTACCATATAATTGGATTTAGGTTAAAAGTTGGATGAAAAAGACAAAATGCCCTTACTTTGATGACTTTTTGAAAATCCAATTCCTTTCCCACGTTATCACATTGCTTTTTTGGGGATCAAATGACGTGGAAACAAGTTTTCACTCAGTGGGATGCCGCCATCATGCTATCACTTGTGTGTCTTGGCTACATTAGTATTTGCATTTGGTGAAAATTGTATTTCAAGTTTATTTAATCCCACTCCCCCTCTATGATCACTAATTCTGTATTTGGTTAACATTTTTCTTTGTTTGGGGTTCATCCACTTGGGTTGACTGCCTTGCTCAGGTGCAGAATGACAGATTTTTACATTGTCAGCTTGGGGATTCGATCCAGCAACCTTTTGGTTACTGGCCCAACACTCTAACCACTAGGCTGCTACCTGCCGCCCCACATGTTCTGCACTATGATTGAGCTAGGTGCACCCAGAATGTACATGCTCTTTTCTCAGTGGGCAGTGCAAGAGGTAGCCTTGCAAGTTCTGATCTGCATGCATGGTTTGTGGGATTTCTGTGTAGGATGTTTTTACAAACATACAGATTATGTTTTCTGTTGGTGTTTTGTCCCATGATGTATATTTTCACTTTAATAGTGGGCCCCATATTTCATTGCCATACACAAGGATTGGTTGGATAACAGAGACAAATATTTTAAGCCAGATTTGAATAGGGGGGGTTAAATTTACGTATTGCTTTCATTATTGAGTAGTATGCTCTCCTTGCTTTCTCTGCCAGTGTTTTGTTAGCAACTTCGAAGCTACTGATGCACTGATGTTAAAGGAAAACTCCATCCAAAACGATATTTTGGTATTCGTTTCATTAGTCCTTTGTTGATACTGTCCCAAAATGTTTTGCATGTCAGCAATCAAGTTTTCAAGATATGTAACTTTCAAAATACAGAAATCTGAAAACTAGATTTTTGACATGGAAAACATATTGGGACTATATCAACAATGGACTAATGAAACAAATACCAAAATATTGTTTTTGGGTGGAGTTTTCCTTTTAGCCTGAGGTAGGTATAATTGGTGGTGTGGTCAATTTTGACCTCTCCTAGGGTTAAGTGTCATTTATTTCCTTTTGTTTTACTCATGTTCACTGTCAGTGTCCAGTTTTGTGACCAACCGCCTCGATTCGGTCTTATGTAGCAAGTTGATAAACTTGTAACTCACTTTTGTGCAAAAATGGCCCTTGAATGTTTTGCTACACCTACTGGAGAGCTCTTCTTTGTCTACACCCAGTGGTGAAAGTAGTAGCCTACAATAAGGGAAAACACCAGGTAAAAATACACTTGAGCTAGTCCTTGGCCTATATCCTAATCTGAGTTTAGTGCAGGTCATGTTGTTCTTCACATTACCGTCTCTGGTAAACACACACTATATACAATAAAAGGTTGATTTGTCACATGCACAAGATACAGAAAGTGTAAACAGTAGAGTGAAATGGTTACTTATCAAAAACAGAAAGATGGCGCTTACCTGAGACACTTGTCTAAATTGATGAGTCATGTGAAGGAAATGCTATAACCAACCCCCAGCCACATCTAGCTAAGTCGATGGGTCACTATTGTCTAGACATGTACACATGTTCATGAAATACAATAGATGGCCATAATCACTCCCCAAACACACCTGGCTAACTCGATGGGTCATGTAATAATCTGGAAAAGTGTTTTGTTTAGACATGTAGTCTTTTGTTTAGACATGTAGCTAGCTAGCTAAACAATAAACCGGCATAATCCCAACTCATACTATTACCAACCAAAACAAACATTGTCATAGCTGTAGTATTAATCTGCAGGTAGCTAAAGCTAACTAACCAGGTTCAATGTTAGCTAGCTAACATTAGGCTATAACTAAGAACGCAAATGGATTTCTGATTCAAATAATATTACTACACAGATCAGACACATAACGTTAACTAGCGAGCCAGCTAGCGAATAGTACGCTTTAACTTGCAATGAAAAGCACTTTCTGACAAAAATGACTTACTGAAAATGTAGCTAGACTCTTACCCTTCATGGCAGACATTTAACTCATTTTTATTTGTAGCTACATCTTGTTTTGCCAGCGTTGTGTCAAGTCACTCCGGATCACACTGACTGGCGTGTGCAGAAAATAGCAAATCACTTTATCCAACTGATCTGTCGACAGCGCATGCTAAATTCAGGGCATCAATGTTGAGAAAAGCAGCCAAACTTTTGTAGTTCTCGATGGTTAACGTTATATATTTCAAACATTGCGCGGTAGAAAGGACTATCAGCATATACTGAGCAGCTCACGTTATAAACAGAAGCAATTCTACATGGAAGACCAATCCAAATTCTGGCAATGTCTAGCCCATCAATTATAGCTAGCGGGAAGGTTCCTGACTTTTTCCATGGCTAAACCAACTAGGCTCGTAATTTTACATTTTTATTTGTATTTACGGATGGAAAACAAATTTGTTATTAAGGCACATTAACGTTCAGATGTTCCAGAAGGCAGTTCTGCCAAAAAACATACAGAAATACTTTTTGTTTACGTTCAAATGCCTCTCCTTTGAACTAGTGACATCCGACAAACGCTTAGTTTCCTGAAAGTGTTGCACTCACATTGAGGGGGATGTAATGGAGCTGGTCAAGTTCCATGGTGTTCACATCACTAAGAACCTATAATGGTCCAAACACACCAACAAAGTTGTGAAGATTGCACGACAATGCCTATTCCCTCTCAGGAGGCTGAAAAGATTTGGCATGGGACCTCAGATCCTCAAAAAGTTCTACAGCTGCACCATCGAGAGCATCCTGACTCGTTCCATCACCGCTTGGTATGGAAACTACTCGGCATCCGACCGCAAGGCGCTACAGAGGGTAGTGCATACGGCCCAGTACATCATTGGCGACGAGCTTCCTGCCATCCAGGACCTTTATACAAGGCGGTGTCAGAGGAAGGCCCTAACAATTGTCAAAATAGACATATTTTTTTTATATTATTAAGGAAATATAAACTGTATATATTAAATATACAGTACATATTATAAACATTTATGTAGTATATATTGTATATATTTTCAGTGCAACTGTCAACCACAGGAAGACAGGAGCCACTCTCAATGAGTGTAGACAGCCTGCTGCTGCCGCTCAGCTAATCATCAGATGGGGAGGAGAGGAAGTAGGGGGCCCATGTGGGTAACTGCTTTGATTGGGTTACTGATTAATAAAAACATTTCAATTAACTGCATAATAAATAAATGTGACTGGTAAATTGTGTGAGTCAGGGGCTGGGCCCAAGCCCAAGAAGCAAACATTTTTAAAAAATACAAAAATAATTATATCTATATATGTGACCCAATTCAGGAAACTAAGCATATGTCGCAAGTCATGACTTCACAGAAGAGCTGTTTGAAAATAAAAAATGTTTTTTTCATCAAAATGCGTTTTTTGGCGAGTTGGAGAAAACACCAGTCTGGATTACATTGTGCATGGCATCAGACAGGTGACGCGCCCAACCATGATGTATACTGGTAAAATAGTCTAGCTAGCTACATTTTCAGATATTCCACGTTTCTAATTTTGACAGAAAGTGGTTTCATTTCAAGTTTACTGTTAGCTAGCTAACGTTAGTTGGCTGGGTCTTATTCTTTGAATCTCAGACACATTTGCTTGACTAGTTTCAGCCATAAAACCTGGTTGATTAGCTACCTGCAGATTCATGCAGGGTAGTAACGTCATGATTTGTGATTATGGTCCATTGTTTAGCTAGCTAGCTACATGTCTTAACAAAAGTAAAATGGTCAGAGTGGGGTGTTCTCTCATTATGTGTTGGGAAGTAGCTAGCCAATGTTAGCCAATTAGCTTGGGTGCTTGACTGTCATTGTGAGGTCAGAGCCTTCGGAACAGCCCTACATATTGGCATCCAGTGTGCGCTCTGAATATGAAACACTGAATTTAAGAATGGACAATCTGACAGCACAGCTGTTCTCTCTCTCTTAGATGTCTGGAAGTAGCTGGCAAATTAGTACAGAATGCACGGATCAACCCTTAAAGAGATGGGTGGGGCTAAGGTTTAAGAGGATGTGAACAGTGCTGAATGGGTGTAGACAAAGGGCTCTCCAACAGTAGTACCAAAACATACAAGTTGATCAACTTTCAAAGCAGAATTACTTTCCCATTGTTTCCTCAAATGCAGTGTATGATATACCATTTTGTAGCTCTGAGTCTCTACTTTTATCCAATATAAAAAACAGAAATGCAAATGTTGCTACATAAGACCGAATCCAGGCAGTGAGTCACATATATACATTTTTCTATATCTATATACAGTGCCTTCGGAAAGTATTCAGACCCCTAGACTTTTTCCACATTTTGTTGTTACAGCCTTATTTGAAAATGTATTAAATAAAAAACAATCCTCTGCAATCTACACACAATACCCCATAATGACAAAGCAAAAACTGTTTTTTAGATATTTTTTGCACATTTTTTACAAATAAAAAACATAAATACCTTATTAAGTATTCAGACCCTTTAGAGCTCCGAGCAGGATTGTGTTGAGGCACAGATCTGGGAAAGGGTACCAAAAATGTCTTCAGCACTAAAGGTCCCCAAGATCACAGTGGCCTCCATCATTCTTAAATGGAAGAAGTTTGGAACCACCAAGATTCTTCCTAGAGCTGGCCGCCCAGCCAAACTGAGCAATCGGGGGAGAAGGGCCTTGGTCAGGGAGGTGACCAATAACCAGATGGTCACTATGACAGAGCTCTAGAGTTCTTCTGTGGAGATGCGAGAAGCTTCCAGAAGGACAACCATCACTGCAGCAATCCACCAATCAGGCCTTTATGGTAGAGTGGCCATAGGGAAGCCACTACTCAGTAAAAGCCACATGACAGCCACTTGGAGTTTGCCAAAAGGCACCTAAAGGACTCTCAAGATTCTCTGGTATGATGAAAACAAGAATGAACTCTTTGGCCTGAATGCCAAGCATCACATCCGGAGGAAACCTGGAACCATCCCTACGGTGAAGCGTGGCAGTGGCAGAATCATTCTGTGGGGATGTTTTTCAGCCTGCAGGGACTGGGAGACTAGTCACGATCGAGGCAAAGATGAACAGAGAAAAGTACAGAGAGATCCTTGATGAAAACCTGCTCCAGAGTTCTCAGGACCTGGGGCGAAGGTTCACCTTCCGAACAGGACAACGACCCTAAGCACACAGCCAAGACAACTGAGGAGTGGCTTCAGGACAAGTCTCTGAATGTCCTTGAGTGGCCCAGCCAGAGTCCGGACTTAAACCTGTTCAAATATCTCTGGAGAGACATGAAAATAGCTGTGCAGCAACGCTTCCCAACCTGACAGAGCTTGAGAGGATCTGCAGAGAAGAATGGGAGAAACATCCCAAAACAGGCGTGCCAAGCTTGTAACGTCATACCTAAGAAGACTCGAGGCTGTAATCGCTGCCAAAGGTGCTTCAACAAAGTACTGACTAAAGGGTCTGAATACTTATGTAAATGTAATATTTAAGTTTTTTATTTGCAATAATTTAGTAAACATTTCTAAAAAAACATTTTTGATTTGTCATTATGGGGTATTATAGGTCTGAATACTTTCCGAAGGCACTGTATAATATGTGACCAACCGACCGACTCACTGCCTGGATTCGGTCTTACGTAGCAAAATTTGAAATTGTGTTTTTTACATTGGATAAAAGTAAAGACTCAGAGCTAGAAAATGGTGTATCATACACTACAGTTGGAGAACAATGGGAAAGTAATTTGAATTGAAAGTTGATAAACTTGTAACCTCACTTTTGAGAAATTGGCACTTGAATGTTTTAGTACCTACTGGTGAGCTCTTCTTTGTCTACACCCATTCAGCATCGTTCACACCCTCCTAAGCTTTAGCCCCACCCATCTCTTTAAGGATTCACATGTGAGGCTATTGTCGTGACGTGACTATCCTTAATGTAATGACTGTAATTTATCAAATAATTACCTACTATGTTTAGTTGATACTCGATTAAATTAATCATGTAACAATTAACTCATTAGGAATTTGGACACCATGGGAAAAGTTATTTAACGTGTTACTATCTCCTGACTTAAACCCAAAAGATATATAAATATCTCTTACATCAATAACTGTCACACCCTGATCTGTTTCACCTGTCTTTGTGCTTGTCACCACCCCCTCCAGGTGTCGCCCATCTTCCCTATTATCCCCTGTGTACTTATACCTGTGTTCTCTGTTTGTCAGTTGCCAGTTCATCTTGTTTGTCAAGCTTACCAGCGTTTGTCCTGTCAGCTCCTGGTTTTTCCTAGCCTCTCTTTTTCTTGCCCTCCTGGATTTGACCCTCGCCTGTCCCGTCTCTGTATCCGCCTGCCTGACCACTGCCTGACCCTGAGCCAGCCTGCCGACCTGTACCCTTGCTCCATCTCTGGATTATTGACCCCTGCCTGCCTTGACCTGTCTCTTGCCTGCCCCTTGGACTATTAAACCATTGTTTATTGAACATGTCTGCATCTGGGTCTCACCTAAGTTAATGATACTAGACAGAGTGCCTCAGCTCAGTAACAACCGGGATAAAAACAGATTTTCCATCTAATCTTTTCATTTCTTTCCCCTTTTCTCTTTCCCTTTCCCCCCTCGGCTTCTTCTGATGGAGAGATGTATGACATGAGGTAGGCTACTTTCACTTTTCAACTTTTTTTCTGTGCTAATGTGCTGAAACACCACAAATCCCTCCTCTCTCTCCCTCCCACTCATCTCTTCCCCTCCTGCTTCATTCAGCTTTGAGGTCCCTCCTGCCCGCCAGTATGCTGTATTCAGTCAGCATTGGTGGAGGGCTTATTTCTTAATGCATGCTGCTACCGCTGCTACTTCTCAGAGCTCCAGATGCACAGACATATTAATATTGTCATCATACCCGTTGAAAATGAGATGTTAAACATATAAACGGTAAGCAGAGGAGATTGAGGGAAGCATGCGGTCATGAGTGGCGGTGCTGTTTGTGTGTGTGAGTGTGTAAGAGAAAGCTGCCAAACAATTTACACATGATGATTGTGAATTCTTTGCTGTAGTAATTTTTATTTGCCTTGTTGTGCTTTGCCTTGTTGCTATTCAGACACTGAAAATAGAACCATTGACTGAGTGGTGAGATAATCAGGGTAAATTGTCAAGCATATTATGAGGCGGAAGCACATAATTGTATGTTTGTAGAATGCATGAAATACAGGAAGTGGACTTGCATGTGTATTTATTCATGCTGAGTGTTGTTGAGAGATCTTACAGTTAGTTTGATAATGGATATGGGTAATAGTGGTGTTAGTGGTGTCAATTATTTTTCACTTTGCCCATTGAGGTTATTTGTATCATGAATGAAATTAAACTAGGAATTATGGTACGCTAAGCCTTTTATCTGTCATTTAGAGACACTTCCCTAGCTTTACAAAAATGGTACCACAGAAAAAGAGAATATGATGACATGAAACTAAGTTGTTATCCTCACTTGAAACTTTTCTCTCTTTAAAACCATGACGATAAGGCTTTGCCAAGCATGGGAGATTGGAGAAGATTTGATTTAGCACAACGCTGATTGATTTAGAACGCTATTTCCAGATATTGCTTTCAAACGACTTGATGATGTTGTCGTCAGCATAATGGAACCATTACATCCTTGGAGTTAATTGCCTTCCCCTCAAGACTTAACCCCGAGGTAGAAAATGTATTTAGGAGAAGGTGCCGATTTGCTATTGAGTG
This sequence comes from Salmo trutta, assembly GCF_901001165.1. Lineage (NCBI taxonomy): Eukaryota > Metazoa > Chordata > Actinopteri > Salmoniformes > Salmonidae > Salmo > Salmo trutta. The sequence goes on along the minus strand of NC_042981.1, from coordinate 42,862,567 downwards.
ATTCCTCACAAAACCCTGACAAAAAATGACCATGATTTGGGGAACATTTACAAAATATAATCCATATATTAGTCCTTTGGAGAAAGGATTGTTGACATATATTTGACATTTGTATCTAAAAGCATAACTGATAAATAATTTATCAAAGTTAGCATATTTATTACATTCTGGCCTTACCCATTATGGAGTCTTAATCCTTTAAGACTCCGTAATGTTTAGTCTATAGATGCTACAAAGCAAACATTGGTGTCATATAAAGCTTCTATAGCACTCATACACAGTGCTCACTTCATCTAGGCATGAAGGGATACTATATAATGTTGAAATATTAATGACAGGCTACAGATATGCTGCTGAGAGTCTAAATATGGTTTGTTGAGCATCTATAGATGGACTATAGACTACCTTGTTGGAAATGATGAGATATACTGTTGTGATGCTACTGAAAGGTTAAAGACATTGCTGAAATGCTGCTTAGTCTACAGATAGATTGTTGAACATCTGTAGATGGACTACAGACACTCTTGTTGAAAGTCAACAGACATGCAGTTGACATGTTTCTGATAGTCTGTAGATTATTTGGATAGTCCATCTGTAGATGCTCTACAAACTAACTGTTATTCCAGCTACTACTGCCAAGCTTGCTTCTCTTGTTAAGTACACCTAACATTCACTTGTTTTTATTGGCTAATCTGACCAGGTACACCTCACAGGTGCTATGGCCAAAAGAGAGTTAAGATCGAAGAAACAACGCTGTTCAAACGGTTGTCTTAGGCTAACGCGTTACTAGCTAGCTAGGCTATTAGCCAGCTAGGTGAACACTAGCTAGCTAACATCAAAAGCCTCATGGCTAACCGTCGACTAGCAAAACCAGGTTAAGAAAAGCTTCTCCCCAGAGTTATTATGAACCCGCTGTACCCAATGGGAAACAAACATGCTCAGGCAGCTCTTGTACAAGTCCTGCGAGTGTTGTAAAGTTTTTTTCAGTGTACCGGCCTGTGCTGAGCTTAAGTACCGCTACTAGTCCTCACAGCTAACGCCAGCTAGCTACCCACATCTGGCTATTGCTTGCTTTGCTCTCGTATTAAGTTCGCCTAGCATTGAGTTGCTTTGTGCCTACTAAGTGAACCAGCCCCACTTTGCAGTGATCTGGTCCGCGACACGGATTATAACAGGCTAGCTAAAGCGACATGGCTGGCTGTACCACTGCTAACCCATGCTAGACGTTTTTGTGCTTACTTGCCCAAGTGCCCTCCTCTCCCCTCGGCACCTTTTTAGGTTCAAGCCAAGGCTGGATGAGTAAATGTTAGTCGCCATCAAGCCCTGTCCCCACTCCATGCCTGCAGCACTTTGACTCCAGAAATATATCCCTCTCTGTCCCCTTGAAACCAGGGGCACAGGGTCGTGTTATTTTGATAAAAGTGGCTGTCTTTGATGCCACCAGAGGGAGCAGCCACACTACTTCTGGTGACCGTGAGTCATCAGGCTTGTGGACAGCTTTTTCTCATAGCAGAGAATTGACATGCTTTTTATTTTCTACCTTTATTTAACTAGGCAAGCCAGTTAAGAACAAATTCTTATTTTCAATGACAGCCTAGGAACAGTGGGTTAACTGCCTTGTTCAGGGGCAGAACGACAGATTTGTACCTTGTCAGCTCGGGGATTCGATCTTGCAACCTTTCGGTTACTAGTCCAACGCTCTAACCACTAGGCTACACTGCCGCCGTTACGCCCTAAGTGCTGTCTAATATTTCGAGGGGATACAAGCTTCAGTGCGCTATGAAATCAATGATTTTCTTCTGGTTTCTATTTTCAATCGCCAACATCGACTCGACAAAAGTCGCCTACATGCAGCTGAAGTGTGACATGCGCAAGAAAGAAGGTGAAGCCTTCAACTTCTGCCTGCCCCGCAGACCCGGGCCCTGTGGCAGCCCGTTGCTTCCTGCATCTCGCCCCAACCTCACAACTGGGAGGGGGCAACAATCTTGCCTTGGGTAAATAAGGTCCCCGGCAATGCAGCAGTATGCCAAGACTCAGGCTAGGCCCCTGTAAGCAAGTAGCAGCAGGGTTCCGCAGCAGGGTTTCACCCTTGTAACCCTCCTAAGTGAGGTAAGTAGGTGGCGGCAAACCTAGGACGCAGCCCTGGAATCTGAAGAGGATAGAGTTCAGAGCTCCCTTCCGTGCTCACATGTGACCCCCCCCCCTCCCCACAACTGCCTCCCTCCCTCAGGCTCTACCCCCAGTAGAATCAAATCAAATAAAATAAAAGGTTATTTGTCACATGCTTCGTAAACAACAAGTGTAGAGTCTCACCAACACACGAAGCAGAACGGCAATATGTCTTTCGCCATCCACTGTAGCCCTTTCCTCTTGCCTATGACCTTTTTTCCTCACTGTTAATGCGCGAGCAATCACAGTCAAGTCAGCTCTGAGACACGTCGCTCTGGTTTTCCTGCCAGAGGGAGCTTCCACTCTACACTCTTAGAAAAAAAGGTGCTATCTAGAACCTTAAAGGATTCTTCGGCTGTTCCCATAGGAGAACCCTTTGTGGTTCCAGTTAGAACCCTTTTGAGTTCCATGTATTACCCTTTACACTGAGGGTTCTAGATGGAACCCAAATCATTTCAAATTTGAACCAGAAAGCGGAACCTTTTTTCTAAGAGTGTAGACTTAGAAAAAAACTTCTTCGCTTCCCAGTTCTACAGGAGAACAGTTACCAGGGCTCACTATGAAACCCCCGCAGCCCTTTTTAGGTTCTGAGGGATTTTTATCCTCTACATGTCAAAGGCGGCTTGGCTTGGAGAACACTCTCCATTGAGCTAGAGATCATTCAGTATAGTAATATAGTTTTACTAACTGTACTTTATGGGTTTTAGGAAAGAAGGGAGGGACGATGCACTCCCCAGGCGTCAGAGCCCCAGACAGGTATCTAGTAATCCCGAGTCCACAATGATAAATGTTTTCCTTGTCCCGTCTTTACTGCGATTGGTTCACACAACTGGGCCACCTGCTCTGGCTCCCCATCTTACAAGAGCAAGAGAATGACAATATACACTATATACACCCCTTCAAATGAGTGGATTTGGCTATTTCAGCCACACCTGTTGCTGACAGGTGTATAAAATCAAGCACACAGCCATGCAATCTATGTTGCCCAACTTCCCTTCCCTCATCTTTGAGCCCCTCAATGACCAGTGACTTTCCGGTCGAAAGTTACACCCTGCTTACGACCAGTCCTGGCAGCTAGCGCCATGCAGAGTTTGTACCCTAGCAAATGAAGCAATTCTCTATCCGCACCTGGATGCTTTTCCATCAGGTATAGCTGGTGAGAGAGAGGAGACAGGCCCACAACTCTTGGAAGAGAGTGCCAGCTCCCTTATGCACACTCTGTTTTACAGTTGTTTCGTTTTTCTTGGAGAAGTGGTGTGACTAAACACATTGTTCCTTCCTACACTTTTCCATGGTCCTATGCTCCTTGTAGAATTTTGGGGATGGAGAGAGGGTTCATCATTAAGGTCAATGGACTGGACAATCCATCCAGGATTTTTTTGTTGTTGAGGTCATTGGATGTGGGATGGGCACTTTCCGAGCCAACCGGGGCAAGGAAACCTCTCGAGCCGGCTAGGGCATGGAAGCCCGATGATCCAGCTAAGTCACCCCCCGGTTCCATCGGCGGCAGCCCCCGGACCCGACGTCACCACCAACTGAACCGCCAGCACACCCCGATGCTTCATTTGATGGCTGCTGCATTCTGTAAGGAACGACCCTGCAGAAGAGAAGCAGGTACGGGGAGTTGACATTTAATTTGGAACGGACCTACAACATGACAGGAACAGCGCCAGAACTGGGAAACACAAACACCGACGACACTCAATGCAGCAGCGGGGAACAGAGCTGGGGAACTGACAAATATAATGGAGGTAATAAATAGGTGATTGAGTCCAGGTGAGTCCAATATCGCTGATGACGAGGGAAGGCAGGTGTGTGTAATGATGGTGGCAAGAGTGCGTAATGCAGGGCAACCTGGCGCCCTCGAGCGCCAGGGGGGAAGAGCGGGAGCAGGCGTGACACCCAGGGGTTTTTCAGGTTAATGTACCTAACCTCATCTTTGGCCCTCGGTCTACTTTTTATCCCGTTGTCGCACCATGGAACATATGGCTTTTTGCCTGTCGCCTTCCCCAGAAGGGTCCCCGTCGTTGTCCACTACGCACGGTGCACATCTATTTAGATTGTCAGAGGGCTCAGGCAAGGGTGTCATGTGCTTCTTGTCAGTAACAACCACATCATCAACTTTAAGGGACATGGGCAGCTGTGAGGGTTTATTCTCCAGGTCTTTAACTGTTTTCCAGAACTTCTTGGGGTAAGACCCACAGAGAGAGAACTGCTCCTTAAAGCACTTATTTCTCATTTGCCTGAACGAGAGCCAGTCAGCCTGAGTATGCGTGTGCCGAGCCTTGCGCCAAATGTAATTCTTGAGGTGGAGTAACTGCAAGATCACAGTCGAACCAGGGGCTGAACCTGTTTTTAATTCTCATTTTCTTTATGGGAGTCTGTGTATGTTAACAATATCACTGAAAATATCAAAAAGAAGGTCAAAGTGTCTTCGACAGAAGGGACCAAGCTTATTCTATACCAATTTACAGAGGCCAGGTCATGAAGGAAGGCTTGCTCATTAAAGTTTTTTAGCAAGTTAGATATTCCATAAAAAATCTGCCATTTCCAGCTAAAATAGTCATTTACAACATTAACAATGTCTACCCTGTATTTCTGATCAATTTGTTGTTATTTTAATGGTAAAAAAAATAGGTTTTCTTTCAAAAACAAGGACATTTCAAAGTGACCCAAACTTTTGAACGATGGTGTACATGTAGGTATGTACGGCAAGACCAAATCGGAAAGATAGGTAAAACCTTGAAATCAGCCCTAGCCTTAACAGGAAGCCAGTGTAGAGAGGCTAGCACTGGAGTAATATGATCACATTTTTTGGTTCTAGTCAAGATTCTAGCAGCCGTGTTTAGCACTAATGGACATTTTTAGTGCCTTCTCTGGGTAGCCGGAAAGTAGAGCATTGCAGTAGACTAATCTAGAAGTGCCAAAAGCATGGATACATTTTCCTGCATCATTTTTGGACAGAAAGTTTCAGATTTTTGCAATGTTACGTAGATGGAAAAAAGTTGTCCTCGAAATAGTCTTGATATGTTCGTCAAAAGAGAGATCAGGGTCCAGAGTAATGCCGAGGTCCTTCACAGTTTTATTTGAGACAACCATCAAGATTAATTGTCAGATCCAACAGAAGATCTCTTTGTTTCTTGTGACCTAGAACTAGCATCTCTGTTTTGTCCGAGTTTATGTCTGAAACGCAGGCTTCCAGGGAGGGCAATTTTGGGGCTTCGCCATATTTCATCGAAATGTACAGCTGTGTATTGTCCGCAAAGCAGTGAAAGTTAACATTATGTTTCCAAATGACATCACCAAGAGGTAAAATATATAGTGAAAACAGTAGTGGTTCTAAAATGGAACCTTGAGGAACACCAACATTTACAGTTGATTTGTCAGAGGACAAACCATTCACAGAGACAAACTGATATTTTTTCGGCCAGAACTTGTCCGTGTAGACCAATTTGGGTTTCTAATCTCTCCAAAAGATATATATATTTTTAAAGAATGTGGTGATCAATGGTATCAAAAGCAGCACTAAGGTCTAGGAGTACGAGGACATATGAAGAGCCTTGGTCTGACGCCATTAAAAGGTAATTCACCACCTTCACGAGTGCAGTCTCAGTGCTATGATGGGGTCTAAAACCAGACTGAATCGTTCCATTCATACATTGTCTTCAGGAAGACAGTGAGTTGCTGCGCAACAGCTTTTTCATTTCTTTGAGAGAGAAATGGGAGATTCGATATACAGTGGTTTGTCCTTTAAAAGTTGCATCATACTGCAGCACACCTTGCGGGCTTTCCGGGATTCTATGGCACACTATTTAATTGTTAGTCATTGTTACCATTAATGCTAGTTAATGCTAGTTTGACCACCAGAGGGCATCTTTGAGAAGCATTTGATGGCCTTCAATATTGGCTTCACTAAATAATTTAAAACCTTTTTTTGTAAGAACATAGTACAGTGGTTCCTCCTTTTAAAAGTTGTGAGCTTACACCATGGGATTTAGAGGTACCCAGCGTCACGGCTTCATTGCTCCAGACCACCACAAGGGGGAGATAAAGCACTCATTATGCATTTGGGCTCCAAGGTTTTTATATGACCAATCATATTGAGTGGTTCCAATGATGAATTTGATGCGAGCCACTCTTCCCTGGTGACTCTCTTCAGCAAAGATGGCTGACAAAACATTACAGGGGAAGCAAATGTAAGTAATTATAATGTCATAACGAGTCAAACTAAAATTGTACAATTGAGAGGAATATGTTAGTTAATGTAGAGACAAACGATTGTGCATATTTTTTTGTCATAAAGTTAATTTATGAAAATTGCGATTTAGCAAGTTAACTGACTAGCTAACACTGACTAGCTAACACTAGCTAGCTGGTGTTATGACATGAGTACAGTATGACATTGTAATTTGTGTTGTTTAATGTTTTAGGGACTCCTGAGAAAACCAGCAAACCAGGCTGTCATCATGGGAAACAGTGGGTGTAAAGAATCTAGCTAGCTAAAGCATTTACTGCAAATTGAATGTACAATTGTGTAATGCGTGTATATGGGAGGCGAAGTCAAGTGCAGTAGAGCGGAGTATAATAAACAGGCACACTTTAATACCGGTTACCTAATGACAGCACATAACACATACAAGTGCCAAAAACACGGTCTAAAACAAAAGTGCAACACTTGACAATAATCCACATAACAAAATAACAATCACTCACAAATACAACATGGGGAACAGATGGTTAAATAATAAATAAGTGATTGGTGAGTGAAGCCGGGTGTGATAAGACAAAGACAGAACAAATGGAAAATGAAAAGTGGATCGGCGGTGGCTAGAAAGTCAGTGACGTCAACCGCCGAACGCTGCCCGAACATGGAGGGACGGACTTCGGCGGTAGTCGTGACAAATTGTGTAAGCTTGCCTTGCCGTGCAATGCAGCTGAAGTAACATAGCTAGCTAACTATTTACTTGCTTATTGTGTAGTGGAGGATAAAAATAACTGAATGCCTATGGATGTGAAGCTAGCTACAGTATGTAGCCGATCTGTGTATGGACCCTAAAACGTTAGGTTCTGAACAAATATTCATACCAATCTATGAACCTCAGCTATCATAGTTGTTGTATCAACTTCAAGTCTGAATGGCATTAATGAAGCCTATGGATAGAGTAGAATATAATAACTTTATTGTGCCAAGGATGCAAGTCCTATATACATGTACTGTAGCTATTACCACACATGAGATCCTCACATTGTAGCCTGTACACTGAATATATTAACTGATCATGTACTTTTCCTTGGTAAATAAAGGTGTGGTTCAGGTATGAATCACAATGTCTAATCATTGATGTCCCAGGAGCAGGAGTGGTAAACACTGTTGAAGTGTATAATTGTAAAACATACATGCAGACACAGTATCATTAAAATAATGGAGTTTGATAAACCTGGTATTGGATATGACTGAAAAATAATGTCTCACAGAAACTATGCAATAGACTAGAAACATTATATAAGTAAAGGCTGATTTGTAATTCATATATACAGGAAAAAAAACCTATGCATATCTAACTCCCTTCATCTGCATTAATCTGAGGACATGGGATAGTATTTCAATGAGATACTTAATTTCAACCTGTGAAGAAAGTGAAATGCTTTATTGAAAGAAGTTCATTATCCAGGTGTTATAAATACATAACACATGCGATATAATTATGATAATTGTAATATTATAAATACAAGTTCAATCTGTACTTCAATACACATATGGTGTGCATTAGAAAATGATGAAGACAGACGAGGTGGGGAGAGAGGTGTAGAAGACAGAAAGGGAAAGAGGTAAGAACAGAGGCAGACAGCATATGATTAATGAATTTCAGTGCTTCACTAATATTCTCTGAGTTCATCACAATTACAGTGTCTTTAGCGGTGTCTCCTAACCAGCCTTGGGCCCCCAGTTGGCTCTAAGGTTATCTTAAGAGCAGGTGAGGTGGCGATGACGGGACTGGCTTCCTCTCTCACATCAAAACATACCTGCAGACGAGAGACAGATGGATAGAGAGAGTATGATTAAGCCTTGTTTTTGTGTGAAACTTATCCGTTTCACATTTTAACAGTATCTCACTCCAAAGCTTCATGATCCAGTCATCATAATCATCAGGGGGTGAAATGCAAAACTGACCTTGGATCATTAACTCTGGGACTACTACATCTCTATCTGTATTTCAATGTAAAGCATCTCTTTAATAATACTTCCTGTTGACCCGACCAAGTGACCTCTCACCTATGATCATGCTGTGCCATCTGTGTCAGCCAGTTCAGATGCGGGAGGGGTTCACCAACACAGCTGATATAACCTAAAGTGTTTAGGGAGAATGCGGAGAGGGATGAAGTGAAGGAGAGAGACTGTTATTGTGTGTGTGTGTGTGGTCTCACATGGTGTCCACACTAAGCGACTACAGAGTACTTTATGCTGAAAAACAGACATATGAGGACAAACAATAGACGATAATGTCATTATTAGACATAAATACCACTTGAAGCTTGTAAAAAAAGCTAACCGTTACACTGTCATGAAATATGATTATATTGTATATAGTCTATGAAACAAATATGACATGGCCTGCTTATGAGTTGCCATAAAAGAAAGTTAGATTAATTCAACTGAAAATGGCAAGAACAGGTGTTCGTAGCTAAATGCTTTTGGTTATCTTGAGAATAATAATTGCGTGATTTATCATTCTATGTCACGACTTCCGCCGAAGTCGGTCCCTCTCCTTGTTCGGGTGGCGTTCGGCGGTCAACGTCACCGACCTTCTAGCCATCGCCGATCCACTTTTCATTTTCTATTGGTTTTGTCTTGTCTTCCATCACAACTGGTTCCAATTCCATCAATTCCATGTTGTGTATTTAACCCTCTGTTCCTCCCCATGTCCTCATCCGTAATTGTTTGTTGTCAGTGCTTGTGAACGTTATGTTCTGATGTGCGTCGGGTTATGTACCCATTTATTTCATTGTTCTGTATCCGGTGGGTTTTGATGATTAAACTGAGCCATTGGAAACACAGTTTTGCTCTCCTGCGTCTGACTTCTCTGCCGCCAGTACGCACCCCTGACATTCTACGGTATGTAATATAGTAGAATGTTATGAACCGACACTGAATCGTAGGAGCTAACTATCAGCTATGTAAAAGTTGGACAGAAGAACACCCAGTGCTGCTTGCCTGAGATGCCATCATCACACATTGTCTGCTATGACTTCCTTTGTGTTGGAAAAAAGTAGCTTTCAGAACAATTTTCCTCTCGACAAAAAGACACAAATGTACCTCCGTAGCATATAACAATTTGCCTGTGAATAACCACACCTTCATACATACTTGCTACTGTATGCAGAATTCTTGACGCACAACTGAAGGTGCTGCCATATCCTGCCAGCACGCCCACAAGCGAGCCACTCAGGTGAATGATGGAAGAGGGCGAGGAACAAGATTGGAGTAACAACAATTTTTTGCAAGTTGGGGAGGGGGGCTAATAGCTGAATAATAGACTATTCAACCATTACTAAAGAATAGTCTAATTGCCGAGCTAGGTGTGAAAATCCCCCCTCCTATCACAGACCAGATTTGCCCTAACAAAGTAATGACTTCAATAATAAAGTAATGACTTCAAATAAGTTACCTTACACGTTATGTTGGCTGACAATTTGTTAGCTACGCTGTCCTTACGACCCACAGAGCATATCATTACAGCAGTATGTACTGGTATGTTAGCTAGCTACCTAACGTTAGTAGTTATACATCAAACTTGCCAGTATATTAACTATAGGCTATCTAACTACCCAACATTCATTGACTTGATTATTCCCGTTATTCTTAGCTTACCTAAATGGTATAGTCGTGCTGCGTTCTCAATGGACATTCGGATGCTTTCGTAAATTCGCTCTGGCTATCTACACCAATTTCAGAGCACTCTCGTCTGAGTGTACCAGAGCGCAGAATAATGAATTTGTGAGCGCTCAACACCCATTGAATATGGCCGGTGTCAGTAAACATCGGCAAAAAAGCGTAATTAAATTGTTTCCAGCAGCACAGTTATATTCACAAATGCTCTGATTAACACGAAAACTGCCTAACCAGCTCTGCTAGGGCGAGTAAAATGGTCAGAGTGGTCTCATTTGTGTCTGGAAGTAGCTAGGAAGCTAGCCAACGTTAGCTTGGGTGCTTGACTGCCGTTTTAAGGCCAGAACCCTCAAATCAACCCTACTCCTCGTCCCGAATGTCCAGTGTGCGCTCCGAGAGCGAAACAGTCTGAATTTACAAACTGACAACGCTCTGAATTTATGAGTGTCAAGTTGTACAGCGTCATATTTTCTGTTCCATCCTAACAGAAACCCACAGGGTTTTTAGTTTGTCATGGAATAGAAACACCACATCAAATTAATTAAGCAAGTACCAGTCAAAAGTTTGGACACACATACTCATTCCAGGATTTTTCTATATTTTTACTATTTTCTACATTTTAGAATAATAGTGAAGACATCACAACTATTAAATAACACATATGGAATCAGTTAAGAACTAATTCCTATTTACAAGGACAGCCAACTCCTTCCTCCCCGTTGGGGGAGTGTCTTGGCGGGCCAGAACATAATAAGTATTGTAACGACCTTGGGTTGGGTAACGACCCTGGGTTTATAACCACGGATATCGAATCTGCCACTGGAGCATGCTTTTGGGGCACAGTTGATAGCGCGCTGGACTGGGAGTCTTGTGAGTGCAACCATACGAAGATCATCAAAGGTAAGTGATTCATTTTATTGCTATTTCTGACTTTTGTGACTAATCTACTTGGCTGGTAACTGTATGTAATGTGTTGTGTGCTGGTCGCTGTCCTCAGATAATCGCATGGTATGCTTTCGCCGTAAAGCCTTTTTGAAATATGACACCGCGGTTGGATTAACAAGAAGTTAATCTTTAAGCCGATTAATTTTTATTATGAGTATTTCTGTTTTTGAATTTGGCGCTCTGCAATTTCACCGGATGTTGGCCAGGTGGGACGGTAGCATCCCACACCCCCTAGAGAGGTTAACCATGGTTGTTCTCTTGTTTTGTATCTCATTGATTTATTTATCAAGACCAGTCCCCATGCTGGTCTCAGAGCAGCGCGAAACGGTGATGAAATAGTTGATCACATGTCATTCAGTGATATTTATTCCCATAGTAATTCGTTGAAATAGCCTCCAGCTGTCCATCACTACTGTAAATAAAAACACAGCATCTTGTTTACATCTTGCTTACATTCTTTATTGTAACCACAATGTCACAAATAATTTGTATCTACCGTTCCAATTACTTTTAGAGTTTGGGATTTACAAATGTGCACTTTTCATGTCATTTTTTGTTAAATCCAGTTCGGATTTAAGCATAACTTTTGCCCTCTGAATTCATACAGTATTTAAGGGCCATTTTTTGTTAGCGCAAATCTGCTCTGTGAGAATATCCAATAATAATAATCGCTTTGTAAATAAGGATGCATGACATGCATGACATGCGCAAGAGACGGTGATAATATATTTCCTTTTACAGACTGTAATACATGGCATCCAGGTCATTTTAGTTTCTCTTAGAATAAAAACCATAGTGTAACAACATTTTTAGTAAGTATTACACTACAGTCCAGTTACAGCTTCTTCTGACGAAGTAGAAACAAAACAAACAAACAAAATTCCAGTGTGCGTGCAGGACAGAGGAATAGCAATTCTTACACTATTGTTCTAAATTCAATCGCCTTCTTCATCCTCATCATTCAGTTCATTGAAATTTGAAGTTTATTTGACGTCGTGCACAATTATCAGTTTCTATTTGATTTATATTGCCCATTCATTGTCAGAGACACAGTAGCGCATTGGGACTCAAAAGCATAATCAGTGGTCGAACTCCCCCTTGCGCTGGTCTGGAGCAATGACGTAGTGATGCAGAATACCGTACTAAACCACAAATAACCTCTAAGTCCCGCAGCATAATCTCAAAACTTTTAATTGAGCAACCACTGTAGGCCGATAGTTTTTAATATTTTCTGGGTCAAGGTTTGGCTTTTTCAAGAGAGGCTTTATTACTCCCACTTTTAGTGAGTTTGGTACACATCCGGTGGATAGGGAACCATTTATTATATTCAACATAGGAGGGCCAAGCACAGGAAGCAGCTTTTTCAGTAGTTTAGTTGGAATAGGGTCCAGCATGCAGCTTGAAGGTTTAGAGGCCATGATTATTTTCATCATTGTGTCAAGAGATATAGTACTAAAAAACTTTAGTGTCTCCCTTGATCCTAGGTCCTGGCAGGGTTGTGCAGACACAGGACAACTAAGCTTTGGAGGAATACGCAGATTTAAAGAGGAGTCCATAATTTGCTTTCTAATGATCATGATCTTTTCCTCAAAGAAGTTCATGAATTCATTACTGCTGAAGTGAGAGCCATCCTCTCTTGGGTAATGCTGCTTTTTAGTTAACTTTGCGACAGTATCAAAAAGAAATTTCGGATTGTTCTTATTTTCCTCAATTAAGTTGGAAAAATAGGATGATCGAGCAGCAGTGAGGGCTCTTCGATACTGCACGGTACTGTCTTTCCAAGCTGGTCGGAAGACTTCCAGTTTGGTGTGGCGCCATTTCCGTTCCAATTTTCTGGAAGCTTGCTTCAGAGCTCGTATATTTTCTGTATACCAGGGAGCTAGTCTCTTATGACAAATGTTTTTAGTTTTTAGGGGTGCAACTGCATCTAGGGTATTGCGCAAGGTTAAATTGAGGTCCTCGGTTAGGTGGTTAACCTCTTATATCTAGATGTTCCGCTAGCGGAACGCCTCACCAATATCCAATGGTATAGCTTGGCGCCAGGGGCGGAAATCCCGGGGGGGACGGGGGGGGGACACGACCCCCCCATCCTGGAAAAAATAAGATTTGTCCCCCCCAATATATCACTGAAACATAACTATGTAATTTAAATAATATTAATAATACGCAATGAAAGCAATTGTGCTGATTATAGACACTTAATAGCGCGTTTTTAAGTTTCAAAAGATTGCGACCCCCCACCCTTTGCCTCACAATGGTTTGATCCACTGCCAGTTCCTTATTTGGCAAGATAACAGAGGGGTGGTATCCACTGTCTGAAAGGCACTCAATGAACGTAACTGACGTGAGGTTAATCCAGTCAATCGCACACACACACTAGCTGAATATGCAGAGCTAGCGGGCAAATATTAACTATTAAGCTAGCTAGTACCTATTCCATTTATGTGGCCTCGTCAAAGATGGAATCTTTGCTATCGTCAATTTATTCCAAGATCAGCATGCAGATGATGTAAGTTAGTGCTTCAAAGTTTCTGTGATAAGGTTAGCGATAAACTGAAGTCCAAACTGAACAGAACTACACTCTCTTCTACCATTGTCTTAAATATATTTAATGGTCTCATTGCAAAAGCTAAATTGTCGCAAGGGAACTTTTATTTATTTATTTTATTTCACCTTTATTTAACCCGGGTAGCAAAGATTATAGCAAACACCACTGAAACGGAATTGGTGCTCGCTAGCTTTGCAAATTCAGCTATTGTTGGAAGCCAGCCAATATGAAACAAACTATTAAAATTACAAAAGGTTGCAGCATATGTTGTGTAAATGGTGAACTCATACAGCTGTCAACTCTTGTCATTTTAATCCGTTTCACATTTGCTAGCTACCTTTTAGATCGAAGCCCAAATAGAATGATAAAAGATAAGATGATAGAAGCCCATCTCCTACTGTAAATAACCTACACACTGTGTGTGTGTGTAGCCAGCCAGCCAGGTAGAAAAATGGCAGAAAAATAAAAGACGGACATCAGAGTATATTTCAGTACACCAAAACGCAAAGTAAGAACCCTAGTTCATTAGGCAGAGCAGGCAACAGATGGCACACAGACAGCAGAGTTGGGGACAGATATGCAGGGACAGACTGGCAGAGACAGGGAGTATCAGGTAAGTTTGTTGAGTCTTTGTTTGGCAACATTATGAAAGGTTCTCAATTTTTTTGACTTGTAAAATAGGAACATAATTGGAAAATGCCATGGATACCCCCACTCTCAACTTAAACTGGTGACTGAACTAAGATTTGTTAAAGGCAATGGTATTGCTGTTGTGATTAGTTGTGTAGTTTTGGGTACCGGTAGTTAGGAGTACGGCAAACACCTTATTTCTTTGGTTCATCAAAATATACATTTACCATATTACAATGTAGGCTGTGTTAAAGCACTACTTTTGGTGTCCCCCTCAGGAATTGCTCTTGAGAAAATTTCATGTAATTGTCCCCTCCAAAGTTGATATCAGATTTTCGCCCCTGCGTGGCGCGAATTACAAATACCTTAAAAATGCAAAAACTTCCATTTTTCAAACATATGACTATTTTACACCATTTTAAAAACAAGACTGTCCTTTATCTAACCACATTGTCCGATTTCAAAAAGGCTTTACAACGAAAGGCAAAACATTAGATTATGTCAGGAGAGTACCCAGCCAGAAATAATCACACACCCATTTTTCAAGCTAGCATATATGCCACAAAAACCAAAACCACAGCTAAATGCAGCACTAACCTTTGATGATCTTCATCAGATGACACTCCTAGGACATTATGTTATACAATACATGCATGTTTTGTTCAATCAGGTTCATATTTATATCAAAAAACAGCTTTTTACATTAGCATGTGACGTTCAGAACTAGCATACCCACCGAAAACTTCCGGTGAATTTACTAAATTACTCACAATAAACGTTCCCAAAAAACATAACAATTATTTTAAGAATTATAGATACAGAACTCCTTTATGCAATCGCTGTGTGAGATTTTAAAATAGCTTTTCGGCGAAAGCACATTTTTCAATATTCTGAGTACATAGCTCGCAATCACGGCGAGCTTTTCAGACACCCGCCAAGTTCGGGGCAACCTAAACTCAGAATTAGTATTAGAAATATTGTATTACCTTTGCTGATCTTCGTCAGAATGCACTCCCAGGACTGCTACTTCCACAAGAAATGTTGTTTTTGTTCGAAATAATCCATAGTTATGTCCAAATACCTTTGTTTTGTTCGTGCGTTCAGGTCACTATCCAAAGGGTAATGCGCGAGCGCAATTCGAGACACAAAAAGTCAAAATGTTCCATTACCGTACTTAGAAGCAAGTCAAATGCTGTTTAAAATCAATTTTGATGGTATTTTTTACGTAATATTGCGATAATATTCCAACCGGACAATAGTGTATTCATTCAAGGAAGAAAAGAAAAAACAGCGTGCTTGCGGGAACGCGCATATCCAATCTCTTTGTCCTCAGGTAGACCACTCGGTAACTGAGCTCCTATACTCTGCCCAGAGACAGGAGAAGGCTCAATCCACTTTTTGAAGGCTTTAGACAGCCAATAGAAGCCTTAGAAAGTGCAACGTAACAGCACAGATACTGTAGTTTCGATAGAGAATCAAAAGAATAACTACAATTCTCAGACTTTCCACTTCCTGCTTGGAATTTTCTCAGGTTTTTGCCTGCCATATGAGTTCTGTTATACTCACAGACACCATTCAAACAGTTTTAGAAACTTCAGAGTGTTTTCTATCCAAATCTACTAATAATATGCATATCCTACCTTCTCTGCCTGAGTAGCAGGCAGTTTAATTTGGGCATGCCTTTCATCCGGATGTCAAAATACTGCCCCCTAACCTAGAGAAGTTAACGATTTTTTGAAAAACATCCAAAATGACCAGGGGCGCCCCCTATTGGATGGGCACAGGTGGGGGGTGCTCCCTACCCAACCGTAGACCCCTTGCGCCCCCTAAAGGCATTAAAAACAATTTTAAAAATGTGCTTCTGATAACCCATTCCAATCACCAGGTGCACGGCTGTCCATTTGCAATATGTTTCAATGGGCATTTACCATCACGAATTTGACATGTTCAAAAATACTGCAGAAATGCATAATTGACTGGCCCGATGAAATCGGGATGGCCGGGCAGTGATAGTGGTTCCTCTCCATCGCTCGTTGTGTTGATTTCATCATGTCCATTTGGTGATGTTTTTTCACTGTTGAATCATATTGCAAATGTACTGTCCATTTGCAATATGTTTCAATGGGCATTTACCATCACGAATTTGACATGCTCAAAAATACTGCAGAAATGCATAATTGACTGGCCCGAAGAACTCGGGATGGCCGGGCAGTGATAGTGGTTCCTCTCCATTGTTCGTTGTGTTGATTTCATTATGTCCATTTGGTGATGTTTTTTCACTGTTGAATCATATTGCAAATGTACTGTCCATCTGCAATATGTTTCAATGGGCATTTACCATCACGTATTTGACATGCTCAAAAATACTGCAGAAATGCATAATTGACTGGCCAGATGAACTCGAGATGGCCGGGCAGTGCTAGTGGTTCCTCTCCATCGCTCGATGGTGATATCCATCGCTCGGTGGTGACGTGGGACTGTTGTTTTTTAAAGATTTTTTTAAAAATGTCCAAAATGACTAGGGGCGCCCCCTATTGGATGGTCACGGATGGGGGGTGCTCCCTACCCAACCTTGGACCCCTTGCACCCCCCTAAAGGCATTTAAAACCATTATAAAAATGTTATCCTGGTAACCCGTTCCAATCACCAGGCGCTCGGCTGTCCATTTGCAATATGTTTCAATGGGCATTTACCATCACTAATTTGAGGGTATTGGCACTTTGCCTGTTTGACGGTTTGTCGAAGGGCATAGAGGGATTTCTTATAAGCTTCCGGGTTAGAGTCCCGCACCTTGAAAGCGGCTTTTTAAATGACTACCTGCCCCACATGCACAATTATCTGTAATGTCCCTGAGTCGAGCAGTGAATTTTAAATACAGATTCAACCACAAAGACCAGGGAGATTTTCCAATGCCTCGCAAAGAATGGCACCTATTGGTAGATTAAAACAATATATATATTGAATATCCCTTTCATCATGGTAAAGTTATTCATTACATTTTGGATGGTGTATCAGTCACTACAAACAAACAGGTGTCATTCCTTACTCATTTGCCGAAGACTGAAGAAACCACTCAGGGATTTCACCATGAGGCCAATGGTGAGTTTAATGGCTGTAATAGGATAAAACTGAGGATGGATTAACAACATTGCCAATAAATTATTGTCAATAAATTAGTAAAAATGTCTAAAAACAGGTTTTCACTTTGTCATTATGGGGTATTGTGTGAATTCAGGCTGTGACACAACAAAATGTGGAATAAGTCAAGGGGTATGCATCATTGGTAGTTTACCATGGATGTCACCTGTAGTGCATGGCTGTTTTTAGTCCAGTAGTTAAGAGCAGATTAGAGCCAACAGGTCTTTTATCTGGCTCTGGCGATTCTGTGCTGGCAACCCGGTTGCAATCACTGCTGCGTAGCTCTTCTGCTGTTCTGCATGTTGTGGCTGGGTGCTCTGCCAGTGCTCTGCCAGGGATGACTTGGGAGTCATAACTCTGTTCTTGCGGAGGTGCACATGGTTGTAGAAGTGGTGAAGCTGAATATCCCAGTGATACACCAGGTGCACCTTATGTGACCGACTGGCTCGATTCGGTCTTATATAGCAACATTTGAAAAGGTGTTTTTTTACATCGGATAAAATTAGAGACTCGGCTAGAAAATGGTATGTCATACACTACAGTTGAGTAACAACGGGAAGGTTATTCTGCTTTGAAAGTTGATACATTTGTAACCCCACTTTTGAGAAAATGGCCCTTGAATGTTTTGGTACGTCTACTGGAGAGTTCTTCTTTGTCTACATCCAATCAGCATCTTTCACCCCCTCTTAAGCCTTAGCCCCACCCATCTCTTTAAGATTCATGTGAGGCCATCTACTAAACAACCAAAGATTTCAAGACTAAAAGCTGGTTTATACTACATCTATCGACATGTCTGTAGAAAGTTGTCACAGTGACATCATGAACATTCTATTCTCGTCCGACATCAAACTTGTGGATATGAAAAAGTATAAACACAAAAACTACAGGCTGCATTACGTCAGCAGCCTGGTGGTCCAAAATAGCATAACTGGTGTATTTTAACACCAATAAACCCATAATAAACTCACAACAAGATTTTATTTACAAGTTAATGGCGAGCCAATTACAGAAAATAGCTTACAGTTGTGAGTGTGACGAAATAAAAGCAAGGCATTCTACCAGAGAATTGTAGAACTTAGACAGTGTCTCGGCCTAATGTTCTACCCTAATTGGACTTTGTTGCAGGTCATGTTATTCTTCACATTACCGTCTCTAGTAAACATACTATATCAAATAAAATCAAGGTTTATTTGTTGCATGCATAAGATACAGAAGATGTAAACGGTACAGTGAAATGTTTACTTGCATAGTGGAGTCTTTTGTTTAGACATGTAGCTAGCTAGTTAATCCCAACTCATAACGTTACTACCCTGCACGAATAATATTACTACACAGATCATACACATAATGTTAGTTAGCAAGCCAGCCAACTAACGTTAGCTAGCTAGCTAACAGTACGCTTTAACTTACAATGAAAATGACTTTCTGAGTAAACTAGAGATGCATAATATCTGAAAATGTAGCTAGCTAGACTCTCTTACCCATATACATGGATGAACGCTTCTCCCTCTCTGTCACGGATGCCATGGTTGCCCTTAGTTTGAAGATGTAATCCAGAGACAGGTGTTTTATACAACAATGTTGTCTTTTCGACTTCTTCTGCATATTTGCAATCAAACGCCAGAATTTCCATCTCCTTAGCTATCGTACTCTGCTTCCACCGGGTATTTCACTGATATCAAAACTCGGTCCTCCAGAAAGTGGAGAGCAACACTTTTGCAGTTATTCGTGACTGTCACGTCCTGACCAGCAGAGGGAGTAATTGTATTAGTATTTGGTCAGGACGTGGCAGCAGGGTTTGTGTTTTGTATGGTTTTCTAGTTTGTCTATTTCTGTGTGGTCTGTGTTGCTCCCGATCAGGAACAGCTGTACGTCGTTGTTCCTGATTGGGAGTCATATATTAGTTGCTTGTTTTCACCTGGGGATTTGTGGGTAGTTGTTTTTGCACTGCGTTTTGTTAGCCTGCAAAACTGTTTCTGTCGTGTTTCTGTATTTTCTTGTTTTTTTTGTGCTCACATCTTTAATAAATAATATGTTGAGCACGCAACTCACTGCGCTGGTCTCATCAAAACGACAGCCGTGACAGAGACATCTTTCAAAAAAGCTATGTTATGAAGGATTACCTACACATACTGACCAGCTCATGTTATAGACAGAAGCGAGCTACATGGCAGACCAATCTGAACTCATCTCTCGTCATGTCCAGCCCAGCCATTATCTCAGCCAATCATGGCTAGATGTGGAGGTTCCTGTCCTTTTCCGTGACTAAATCAACTATGATCCTAATTTAACAATTGTATTTGTATTTACAGATGGCATACAAGTTTGTTATTAAGGCACATGAAAGTTCACATGTTCCAGAAAGCATTTCTGGCACACAAAAAAGCATTTTGATCAGAAAATAAGTTTATGTTTAA
Organism: Salmo trutta; assembly: GCF_901001165.1. Taxonomy (NCBI): domain Eukaryota; kingdom Metazoa; phylum Chordata; class Actinopteri; order Salmoniformes; family Salmonidae; genus Salmo; species Salmo trutta. The sequence goes on along the minus strand of NC_042981.1, from coordinate 42,842,832 downwards.
ATGCCTCTCTTATGAAATAGTGACGCTCAACATACGGTTAGTTTCCTGAAACGAGTCACCTTTGTCATAGGGGAACAGGCCTGTGATAACTCTGTGTTGATGGTGTTGATGACTCGCTGGGGCACGTCTAGTCTGGTGAGAAGAGTGGAGAGGTTGATTCTGGCTGATGGTAACTCTAGTAGCTTTAGTAGCCATTTGGGTCAGAGCTTTGGCCATGTCGTCCCTGCGTGCCATCACATTGTTTGTCCCGGTGTGGATCAGTATGCGTTCTGCCTCTCTCAGTCTCTCATCTGAGAGCAACTCCATGTCAGTGTCTGTGGTGGGGCACCAGACTTTGATGACTCTTTTCACAGGGAAGAGACACTTCAAGTCAATGAATTTCCCGTTAGAATCACACGAGTGCAAACTCTAGGTTGTTCCTCTCATTGTTTCCTGGGTCAGTGCTGGGCAGGGGTGTGTGTGTGTGTCATTGTTGGGTGGGACAGGGTGTGTCGGTGTAATGGGGACAAGGTGTTGTGTGTGTGATGGGAGGAGAAGGGGGAGGAGAATGGCTGTTTGGCCGGGCTGGTGACCTCTTGACCTCTTCCTTCAGCTCCTGTAGCTCTCTCTGTTGGTGATGCAGGTGGCTGTGGTTGACAGTGGTGGTCAGCATCTCTCTCAGGTGACACACTTTCATTCTGGGGGCCTGGTTATCCTCCTCCAGTTTTCTCATGGCTGATTGTAGCTCCCGAATCTCTCTCTGTTGCTATTTCACGTGAGATACCAGACTGGTCCCCTCCTCTGTCAGCTGCTGACTGCCTCTGCTCTCAAGACCAAAGGACTTATTCCGGACCGCAGCAAGTTCTTTTTCTAAAACAGATAAATTCTCTCTGAGCGATTTGATGTTGGAGGAGAGTCTTGGAGAGATGGGGATGCTGTCAGAGCTTGGAGCAGTGTTCTCTTGGGTTTTGGTCTGTGAACCATGATGGTGCCGTTATGGTAAACGTTAACAGTGAGGCTGGGGCCATTTGAATCATTGTCCTTGTTGATTGTTATCTGTGTATTGACGTGACTATCATTAGTCTGATGACTGTTATTTATTTTATCAACTAACTATGTTTAATTGATACTTAATTAAATTAATAATGTAACAATTAACTCATTAGGAATTTGGGGCACCACAGGAAAAGTTTCTTTAATGAGTTACCGTCTCCCAAATTAACTCAAGAATATATAGATATCACCACAGTCACTAATGAACCATTTCCTCATATCAGTCTCATTCTGAACGTCATAGACTTTGTAAATCTGCACAAATCCAGGTCTCACTGATCAGTCCGTACCACACCAATTGATTTCCTTATTTATTTACTAACACTAAATGATAACATAGGATACACACACACACACGGTATAGGTTATTGATTGGAAACTTAATACAACGACAACAACTCCCTAGTGGACTAACACGATATGACACTTGGAGATGGAGATTTAAAAAGAGAGAGAGAGAGCGAGAAAGAGAAGCAACACTTGGATACATTTGTAAACTACGCTTAGTTTAGCCCCAATACCTTGCCCCGAACTGCCGTTCCTTTGGATAAGAAGTAATGTAATGATGTATTTACGTGTTGAAGGTCTTCCTCGTGTATCTCTGTTGGGCCCTCTTCGGATGGCCTTGTCTTTCATTCTCAGGTGTAAGTCTCTGATTGTCCACGAGGCCACAATGTCCTTCTTCTTAGTTGTTGGTTTTACTTGCCCTCGTTCTGGAAGAGTGGTCTCCTGAGGACGGCTAATCAGTCGTGTCGATGATCCCAGAGTGGTGATGAAACCAGTGTAGGACACAATGATTTGAAGAAAATAACCGGATGTTCCTACTTAAATTAACCTTCTTAGATACAGAACAGCTATTCAACCGTAGCATTGATTGTTAAGAGGTTATTTTGTCTTCTTCAACCTCGTGTTGCATTCGGGGTTGTGGACTATGGTAGAACTCGCTGTAGCTGTGGTCCATTTTAGTCTGATATGTTAATTCTTAACTCAAATGCTTTATACCCTCGGGTAAAAAGGGGGCATTTACGTCATGCTGACACGCTCTCTGGGCTCCCTGGGGCATGGCTGGTTACGAGGCAAGGTATGACAATTTACTATGATCTTGTTAGAGAACTAAAATCACAATATTATCGTCGCAAAAGCATTCTCTTTATCCTGGATATTTTCTACACAACGTAAAGTATGTAAATCTGATATATTATATATTACACATATTTTGGGTATTTTATGCCCAGGGCAGTGTGCCAGGCTGTGGGGTTCTCAGTATGAAGACAATTGTTGGAAAAATGACTTGTGTCATGCACAAAGTAGGTGTCCTAACCGAAAAAAAACTATAGTTTGTTAACAAGAAATGTGTGGAGTGGTCGAAAAATGAGTTTTAATGACTCCAACCTACAGTGAGGGGAAAAAGTATTTGATTCCCTGCTGATTTTGTACGTTTGCCCATTGACAAAGAAATGATCAGTCTATAAGTTTAATGGTAGGTTCATTTGAACAGTGAGAGACAGAATAACAACAAAAAAATCCAGAAAAATACATGTCAAAAATGTTTTCTAATTATTTGCATTTTAATGAGGGAAATAAGTATTTGACCCCTCTGCAAAACATGACTTAGTACTTGGTGGCAAAACCCTTGTTGGTAATCACAGAGGTCAGACGTTTCTTGTAGTTGGCCACCTGGTTTGCACACATCTCAGGAGGGATTTTGTCCCACTCCTCTTTGCAGATCTTCTCCAAGTCATTAAGGTTTTGAGGCTGATGTTTGGCAACTCAAACCTTCAGCTCCCTCCACAGATTTTCTATGGGATTAAGGTCTGGAGACTGGCTAGGCCACTCCAGGACCTTAATGTGCTTTTCTTGAGCCACTCCTTTATTGCCTTGGCTGTGTGTTTTGGGTCATTGTCATGCTGGAATATCCATCCACGACCCATTTTCAATGCCCTGGCTGAGGGAAGGAGGTTCTCACCCAAGATTTGACGGTACATCGTCCCTTTGATGCGGTGAAGTTGTCCTGTCCCCTTAGCAGAAAAACACCCCCAAAGCATAATGTTTTCAACTCCATGTTTGACGGTGGGGATGGTGTTCTTGGGGTCATTCCTCCTCCTCCAAACACGGAGAGTTGAGTTGATGCCAAAGAGCTCCATTTTGGTCTCATCTGACCACAACACTTTCACCCAGTTGTCCTCTGAATCATTCAGATGTTCATTGGCAAACTTCAGACGGGCATGTATATGTGCTTTCTTGAGCAGAGGGACCTTGCGGGTGCTGCAGAATTTCAGACCTTCACGGCGTAGTGTGTTACCAATTGTTTTCTTGGTGACTATGGTCCCAGCTGCCTTGAGATCATTGACAAGATCCTCCTGTGTAGTTCTGGGCTGATTCCTCACCATTCTCATGATCATTGCAACTCCACGAGGTGAGATCTTGCATGGAGCCCCAGGCTGAGGGAGATTGACAGTTCTTTTGTGTTTCTTCCATTTGCGAATAATCGCACCAACTGTTGTCACCTTCTCACCAAGCTGCTTGGCGATGGTCTTGTAGCCCATTCCAGCCTTGTGTAGGTCTACAATCTTGTCCCTGACATCCTTGGAGAGCTCTTTGGTCTTGGCCATGGTGGAGAGTTTGGAATCTGATTGATTGATTGCTTCTGTGGACAGGTGTCTTTTATACAGGTAATCTCAGCTCGTTACCTGTATAAAATGATGGAGCACTCCCTTTAGGAGTGTGCTCCTAATCTCAGCTCGTTACCTGTATATAAGACAACTGGGAGCCATAAATCTTTCTGACTGAGAGGGGGTGAAATACTTATTTCCCTCATTAAAATGCAAATCAATTTATAACATTTTTGACATGCGTTTTCTGGATTTTTTTGTTGTTATTCTGTCTCTCACTGTTCAAATAAACCTACCATTAAAATTATAGACTGATAATTTCTTTGTCAGTGGGCAAACGTACAAAATCAGCAGGGATCAAATACTTTTTTCCCTTACTGTAAGCGTATGTAAACTTCCGACTTCAACTGTAGATGAAGATCAGATCAAATTTGATTACCAATTTATGCAGAAATCCAGGTAATTCCAAAGGGTACACATAGTTTTTCTAGCCACTGTAGCAAAAAAGTCAAAAAAATTTTACTAGACTTTTCCGTTTTAGCTATTAGCTATCCGACTCTTCGAACGCTTTTAAAACACGGAAGCCAAACATAGAAACTATGGATACAACTTCCTCTGCGCTCACGCAGTATTGTAACATTATCGAAAAGTCCTGACAAAATACAACATATTACTGGCCTGCTAATATGCCTTGTCCTTGTAGACTAAACTGCAGAGAAATAACACATAACTGATCAAAAATGGTTGCCCAATCAGGTAGGCCAGATGCAGTTATTTAGAAATTAATGCAAGGATACATTCAAAACGCCAGGCTTTTGAGTGGCAATTCAAAGGACATAGGCTATTCACTGCAGTTTACAGCCTAGACTAGAGTGTTGTGCTCACTTGAAAACAATAACATTGTTGACTGCATTGTGTTGTTGTAGCCTAGGTAGGATACATTTCTTGTCCCTAAAAAAATGTAAACATATTGTAGCTTTTCCAGATGCATACCAGGGGACTAGATATAGATACAGTCAGAAGTTTACATACACTTAGGTTGGAGTCATTAAAACTAATTTTTCAACCACTCCACACATTTCTTGTTAATTAACAAACTATAGTTTTGGCAAGTCAGTTAGGACATCTACTTTGTGCATGACACGGGTTTTTTACAACAATTTTTACAACAATTGTTTACAGACAGATTATTTCACTTATTATTTCACTTATTATTTCACTTATTATTTCACTTACTGTTTCCCAATTCCAGTGGGTCAGAAGTGTACATACACTAAGTTGACTTTGCCTTTAAACAGCTTGGAAAATTCCATAAAATTATGTCATGGCTTTAGAAGCTTCTGGTAGGCTAATTGGCATCATTTGAGTCAATTGGAGGTGTACCTGTACTGGAGTGATGGAGGTAAACATGTATAGGGGTAAGGGGACTAGGCAACAGGATATAAGATAAACAGAGTAGCAGCAGTTTGCATGTGAGTGGGTGTGTGGGTGTGTATAGTCAATATACATGTATGTGCATATTATGTGTGAGTGAGCAAATTATGGAGTGAGTGTTTGTGTGTGTGCTGGAGTGACAGTGTGTGTGAGTGTGTACCTTCCCCACCTGAGGGCGGAACGTCAGAAAGTCCAGGACCCAGTTGCACAGGGCGGGGTCGAGACCCAGGGTCTCAAGCTTAATGATGAGTTTGGAGGGTACTATGGTGTTGAATGCTGAGCTGTAGTCAATGAACAGCATTCTTACATAGGTATTCCTCTTGTCCAGATGGGATAGGGCAGTGTGCAGTGCTATGGCAATTGCATCGTCTGTGGACCTATTGCTGCAGTAAGCAAATTGGAGTGGGTCTAGGCTATCAGGTAGAGTGGAGGTGATATGATCCTTGACTAGTCTCTCAAAGCACTTCATGATGACAAAAGTGAGTGCTACGGGGCAATAGTCATTTAGTTCAGTGAGGCATCGTTGGGCAGATTAGGGTTGGGTCTTCCTTTGTAATCCGTAATGGACTGTAGCCCCTGCCACATGCGGTGGGCATCAGAGCCTATGTAATATGATTCCACCTATTCCTATATTGTCCTTTTGCTCTTTTGATGACTCTGCAAAGGACATAGCGGGCCTTCTTGTACTTATTCCTGTCTTCGGCCCTAGCATCAGGGTTGTCTACGATAGCTCTGTGAGCGGTAGCCCTGCTCTTAATTTAGCGCCAACCTCTGTGTTAATCCAGGTTTTTTGATTTGGGAAGCATCGAACCCTCACCATACAACATTGCCGATGCATTTTCTAATGAAGCCGGTGATGGAGGTGGTTAGTTCGTCGATGTTATTGGCGGAGTCTCGAAACATATTCCAATCAGCGCTAGCAAAGCAGTCCTGTAGCATACCCTCTGATTCTGATTTGCCAAATGGCGGACGAGGGAGGACCTTGTTTGCTTGCTTGTGGGTAGAATATCAGTGTTCTAGGACTTTTATCGCCTCTACTGGTTTTGGAGACGTGTTGATGGAAGTTGGGCATCACGTGTCTTAGTAACGCCGAATTAAAATCACCGGCAACCAGAAAGGCCGCCTTTGGGTGTAGGGTTTCCTGCTTGTTTATAGCCTAGTACAGTTTGTTAAGAGCCAGCTTGTTATTTTTATTGTCCCTGGGGTGGAATGTATACAGCAGTCCCGATAACAGCTGAAAACTCCCTCCGGAGGTAGAAGGGTCGGTATTTGACCATCAGGTATTCCAAGATGGGTGAACAGTGGGTCGACACTTCCACTGCCCTGAAATTAGCGCACCAGTTGGATTTGATTAAGTGGCAAACTCCTCTCCCCCTCAATTTCCCCGACTCCACTGTCCTGTTCGCCCAGTTAATGGAGAATCCATCCAGTTGGATAGCCATGGGGGGTATCTTGTCCGATGGCCATATTTCTGAAAATAAAATAATATTGTAGTTCCCGAGAGTCCCATTGGTAGCAAACCGCCATTGGAGGTCATCCATATTATTATCAAGTAACTGTAGAATGGAGGGAAGAGGTGGCTGGTTTTCCCTTCGCCTTGATCTTGTCCTTCTAAACTGTTGAGAATAGACCCAAACTGATCCAAATGGTTGCATAATCAGGCCTAGGCTGTAGGCCTATGCGGTTATTTCTGCATTAAACAAAACAGGACGTTTGAGCAGTTATTCAAATTGGCCTAAATCACTGCAGTTTACAGCCTATGGAAAATAATTGTGTACTCACTTGATAACAATAATACATTCCTCGTTGCACTGTGTTGTCGTTGCCCAGAAATAATAACTGTCTTGTCTAAAACATTGATATGTCTAATCAATAGTGGAACTTTGTGTGCCCGGGGACCACAGAGCGCAGCCTGTTGGAACACACTACAGATTTGCCATTTCATAACCTGTTAACTATTTTTCTTGCACTTTGACAGGTAAAAATTTTGCCTATAACTCTAATATTTAGCCAATGAATGGCCTAATATCTAGCTAATATTTAGCTCCTTACATCAGCGCGACGTATGTTTGTTGTTGTTGAACGCTGTCGAACGCCGAAACTGAAACCTGTCGAACGCTGAAACCTGAACTCTAAACCTTGGTTTAAAAGCTGACAGTGTTTATATATACTTTTATTTTATCTTGAATCCTGCGGCTCTGTTGGGCTAAATTGCTGTGAGCGCTGCTATCTGTCCCGGGATCCAGACAGATTCCGTATAGGGGGAGAGACGCGAAAGCCCAGCTTGCCTAGCTGGCTCGGCAGACTCAAATGGAGGCCACTATTGAACGTTTCCAGCGTTGCAGGAGCTGTGTTTACTTTGCTTTGTTCTGGGGCAATGTGGACCGCGCTGACATTCAATGTAGCAACTGCTTGCTTGCGGAGGACTACAGGAGCGAAGTAGCTACTCTTAGCAAGCAAGTAGCAAAAAAGCTACTAGGGAACCCATGCCCACCAACGTTTTATTTTTCTTCCACCCAAGTAGCCGGACGCCGCTCTGGTCTGGTCGGCTCTCCACAGCCGACTGGCCGGTGCTAGGCAGGGTTCCATCCCCAAAGGGGACGAGGTTCAGGCGCCTTCGTCCTTGGTGGCTTCCCAATCAAGATCGGATCCGGAGGTACCTGCGTCTTCGTCCTCGGCCATGTCTCCCTCTCCGGTGGCTTCTACCTCGGGTTTAGATCCTCGGAGCTCCAGTCCGTGAGGCTGCCTGAGAGACCGGCCCATTTAACATCACCAGCTGTCATCATAGGCAGCTCTATGGTGAGAAACATCTCGGTCCCCAAGGCAAAAACCTTTTGCTACACAGGAGCACAAGTACAGGACATAACAAGGCTGCTTCCGACTGTTCTACCACAGATGCTGGGAGATGACACTGTCGTAGTCCATGTGGGGGTCAAACGACATCAGGAGGGCTAGCTCAGAACTGATTTTAGCATTAAAAGACAAAAAAAAAAAGACAATAATTTCAGGTCCAGTACCATTGTTGGATCGCGGGCGTGAAAGATTCAGCAGACTGATGGCATTACACATCTGGCTAAAAGACTACTGTAGGTCTGCTGGAGTCACTTTTATTGATAACTTTGACACCTTCTGGAAACAGAAGATACTCTACAGGAATGATGGAATGATGGATAAATCATCTTGGCTCCTGGACTCTGTCCACGCATTTCAATGCTGCGTTGAAACAATGACTGGTAAATGATCTAAGACCAGCTCAGTTAATCCCTACCATTGTGACAATGAGTCATCATAATGCTGCATCAAATGTACATGATCTTTGGGGCATTGGCAAACACAAAGTAAGTCATTTAATGTATGTACCCCTAATTGCACCGAATACATCTGTTAAACCTACAGCTATTGTAAGCAGTAATCATGAGCCTATAAACCAGAGTTACACCATTAGCACTGAGGCGGTGTGCAATAGCAGGAAGACCGCTTTATGCAGCTCACCCTGCACTATCAGCTCCAATGTAAATAACATGAGTAAGTCTACCTTTGATAAGCTTCCCAGTAAAGCATTAAAAACAATCAAGCAACACAGAAAAGTTCTAAAAATAGCCCATATTAACATATGTAGCCTAAGAAACAAGGTTTCTGATCTTAGGGGCATTGGCAATCACAATGTAAGTCATTTAATTTATGTACCCCTAATTGCACCGAATACATCTGTTTATCCTACAGCTTTCTAACCTTGATCAGGTTGTCAGTCAACCTACCAGGGTAGTTACAAACAGCACAGGAATTAAATCAACATGTATTGATCACATCTTTACTAACGCTGCAGATATTTTGTTTTAAAGCAGTATCCAAATCCATAGGATGTAGTCATCACAATATAATAGCCATATCTATGAAAACCAAAGTTCCAATGGCTGGGCCTAATATAGTGTATAAGAGGTCATACAAGAAGTTTTGTAGTGATTCATATGTTGATTATGTAAAGAATATTTGCTGGTCTGTGGTGTGTAATGAGGAGCAACCAGATGCTGCACTTGACGCATTTACGAAACTACTTATTCCAGTTACTAACAAGCACGCACCCATTAAGAAAATGACTGTAAAACCTGTTAAATCCCCTTGGGAAATTTTGGGGAAAAAAGCCAACTCGGCTCCTTCATTCATTGAATCAGACGGCTCATTCATCACGAAGCCCACTGATATTATTGCAAACTACTTTAATTACTTTTTCATTGGCAAGAGAAGTAAACTTAGAGATGACATGCCAGCAACAAACGTTGACACTACACATCCAAGTATATCGGACCAAATTATGAAAGACAAGAATTGTACTTTTGAATTCTATAAAGTCAGTGTGGAAGAGGTGAAACAAATCAACAACGACAAACCAACGGGGTCTGACAATCTGGATGGAAAATTACTGAGGATAATAGCAGACGATATTGCCACTCCTATTTGCCACATCTTCAATTTAAGCCTAATAGAGAGCGTGTGCCCTCAGGCCTGGAGGAAAGCTAAAGTCATTCCGCTACCCAAGAATAGTAAAGCCCCTTTTACTGGCTCAAATAGCCGACCAATCAGCCTGTTAACAACCCTTAGTAAACTTCTGTAAAAAATGGTGTTTGACCAGATACAATGCTATTTCACAGTAAACATATTGACAACAGAATTTCAGCATGCTTTATAGGGAAGGACACTCAACAAGCACAGCACTTATACAAATGACTGATGTTTGGCTGAGAGAAATTGATGATACAATGATTGTGGGGGCTGTCTTGTTAGACTTCAGTGCAGCTTTTGACATTATCGATCATAGTCTGCTGCTGGAAAAACGTATGTGTTATGGCTTTACACCCCCTACTATAATGTGGATGAAGAGTTACTTGTCTAACAGAACACAGAGGGTGCTTTTTTACATTTTTACTAACAACATGCCACTGACTTTGAGTAAAGCCAGAGTGTCTATGTATGCGGATGACTCAACACTATACACATCAGCTACTACAGCAACTGAAATGACTGCAACACTCAACAAAGAGCTGCAGTTAGTTTCAGAGTGGGTGGCAAGGAATAAGATAGCCATAAATAATTCTAAAACTAAAAGCATTGTATTTAGAAGAAAACACTCACTAAACCCTGAACCTCAACTAAATCTTGTAATAAATAATGTGGGAATTAAGCAAGTTGAGATGAGTAACACTAGATTGTAAACTGTCATGGTCAAAACATATTGATGCAGTAGTAGCTAAGATGGGGAGAAATCTGTCTATAATAAAGTGATGCTCTGCCTTCTTAACAACACTATCAACAAGGCACGTCCTATAGGCCTTAGGTTTGTCCTTGACTACTGTTCAGTCGTGTCGTCAGGTGCCACAAAAAAGGACTTGCAATTAGCTCAGAACAGGGCAGCACGGCTGGCCCTTGCATGTACACAGAGAGCTAATATCAATAATATGCATGTCAATCTCTCCTGGCTGAAAGTGGAGGAGAGATTGACTTCATCACTACTTTTATTTATGAGAGGTATTGACATGTTGAATGCACCAAGCTGTATGTTTAAACTACTGGTACACAGCTCGGACACCCATGCATACCCCACAAGACATGCCACAAGAGGTCTCTTCACAGTCTCCAAGTCCAGAACAGACTATGGGAGGCACACAGTACTACATAGAGCCATGACTACATGGAACTCTATGCCACATCAAGTATCTTGAGCAAGCAGTAAAATTACATTTAAAATAACATAAAAAAACACCTTATGGAACAGCAGGGACCGTGAAGCAACACAAACATTGGCACAGACACATGCATACATACACACACACACACACACACACACACACACACACACACACACACACACACACACACACACACACACACACACGGATTTAGTATTGTAGATATGTGGTAGTGGTGGAGTAGGGGCCTGAGGGCACACAGTGTGTTGTGAAATCTGTGAATGTACTGTAATGTTTTTAAAATTGTATAAACTGCATAACTTTTTCTGGACCCCAGGAAGAGTAGCTGCTGCTTTGGCAGTACCTAATGGGGATCCATAATAAATACAAATACTAGCCTCTCTTTCCCAGCTGTTCCTGTGCGCAACAGGCTATAGACTAAGTAAGCCTCTCCGCAATAGGCTATTCCTCTTTTCGTGAAATCCCAGGAACGCTATAGGCTACAAAAGTTATAGGACATTTATTTGTATCCTTTTTTTATCCTAAGCCTAATAGCCAATCCGGGGAAAGAAGCAAGCTTGCTTTTACTAATTGCTCATGTAAAACAGTCCTACAGTATAGAAAATGCATTTAGGGAAAGTTGAGGAGAGAAAGTGCATTGGTGTTATAATTTTTGGCCGGTTATGATAACATTGTTGCACTGATGTATTGTAAATAGTTGCACAGGACAGATAGAGAGATGAGCACAGTGAAAAAGAACAACCAAAGGAATTGAAAACCACTAGAAAAATGGAAATCACATACTTGCAAACTACTTGAGCAACAAGGCAATGACATGCTGTAAAGAGTTGCACAGGCTAAACAGTGTTGTTGAATTGCTACATTCAAATACATGTTACTATACTATTTTTCATTAGGCCTACATTGAAGTATTATTTGCAGTTGTCACTATGACAATGAACACACCCTGAAAGCACTGAATGGTCTGAACTAGTATCTGTGTGTTAGAGACCTCATGAATGGTCTTGTGTTACCACCTTATTAATAGGCAGCCTGTAGTAGGATGGGTTGATCAGTTGATTGACAGATGCAGGACTGTAGAACGATAAACTATCCTCTAGTGTGGATGCTCACCAACTTTTTATAGTTATGTAGCCTATAGTTTATAGTTATCGTTATAGTTATTGGTTTGGTGGATGGCCTTAACTCTTACACGACACAACTAATGTAATTATCACAACATAACTACTAGTAGGTCTGGCTAACGTTCGCGAACTTGAATGAAATACATATAAATTACACTTACACTTGTTTATTTGACTTTTATACTTTAGAAATTGACTCCTTCAAATAATTTACTCTATCAAGTTTACCACAGGCGCGATGTAGTAGGTAAGTAAAGCATTTAAGTCATTTAGCAGACGCTCTTATCCAGAGCGACTTACAAATTGGTGCATTCACCTTATGATATCCAGTGGAACAACCACTTTACAATAGTGCATCTAAATCTTTTAAGGGGGGGGGTTAGAAGGATTACTTTATCCTATCCTAGGTATTCCTTAAAGGGGTGGGGTTTCAGGTGTCTCCGGAAGGTGGTGATTGACTCCGCTGTCCTGGCGTCGTGAGGGAGTTTGTTCCACCATTGGGGTGCCAGAGCAGCGAACAGTTTTGACTGGGCTGAGCGGGAACTGTACTTCCTCAGAGGTAGGGAGGCGAGCAGGCCAGAGGTGGATGAACGCAGTGCCCTTGTTTGGGTGTAGGGCCTGATCAGAGCCTGAAGGTACGGAGGTGCCGTTCCCCTCACAGCTCCGTAGGCAAGCACCATGGTCTTGTAGCGGATGCGAGCTTCAACTGGAAGCCAGTGGAGAGAGCGGAGGAGCGGGGTGACGTGAGAGAACTTGAACACCAGACGGGCTGCGGCGTTCTGGATGAGTTGTAGGGGTTTAATGGCACAGGCAGGGAGCCCAGCCAACAGCGAGTTGCAGTAATCCAGACGGGAGATGACAAGTGCCTGGATTAGGACCTGCACCGCTTCCTGTGTGAGGCAGGGTCGTACTCTGCGAATGTTGTAGAGCATGAACCTGCAGGAACGGGTCACCGCCTTGATGTTAGTTGATAACGACAGGGTGTTGTCCAGGATCACGCCAAGGTTCTTAGCACTCTGGGAGGAGGACACAATGGAGTTGTCAACCGTGATGGCGAGATCATGGAACGGGCAGTCCTTCCCCGGGAGGAAGAGCAGCTCCGTCTTGCCGAGGTTCAGCTTGAGGCTTAAAGCAGCAGTCGAATCCATCCCTTCCGTTATTTGGCTGTGCCCATAGCAACGTTCAAAAATTAGGTGGATAGCTAGCTTAAAAACAAAAAATTGATTGGTGATGCTATGGTAACAATGGCAGCTTGCTAGCAAATCTATTGATAAACTCAGCAAAAAAAGAAACGGCCTCTCACTGTCAACTGCATTTATTTTCAGCAAACTTAACATGTGTAAATATTTGTATGAACATAACAAGATTCAGAAACTGAGACATGAACTGAACAAGTTCCACAGACATGTGACTAACAGAAATTGAATAATGTGTCCCTGAACAAAGGGGGGGGGGTCAAAATCAAAAGTAACAGTCAGTATCTGGTGTGGCCACTAGCTGCATTAAGTACTGCAATGCAGCTCCTCCTCATGGACTGCACCAGATTTGCCAGTTCTTGCTGTGAGATGTTAACCCACTCTTACAACAAGGCACCTGCAAGTTCCCGGACATTTCTGGGGGGAATGGCCCTAGCCCTCACCCTCCAATCCAACAGGTCCCAGTGTAATGCTAATTTCTTCGACGATAAACGCGAATCCGACCATTACCCCTGGTGAGACAAAACCGCGACTCGTCAGTGAAGAGCACTTCTTGCCAGTCCTGTCTGGTCCAGCGACGATGGTTTTGTGCCCATAGGCGACGTTGTTGCCGGTGATGTCTGGTGAGGACCTGCCTTACAAACAGTCCTACAAGCTCAGTCCAGCATCTCTCAGCCTATTGCGGACAGTCTGAGCACTGATGGAGGGACTGTGTGTCCCTGGTATAACTCGGGCAGTTGTTGTTGTCATCCTGTACCTGTCCCGCAGGTGTGATGTTCGGATGTACCGATCCTGTGCAGGTGTTGTTACACGTGGTCTGCCACTGCGAGGACGATCAGCTGTCCTTCCTGTCTCCCTGTAGCACTGTCTTAGGCATCTCACAGTACGGACATTGCAATTTATTGCCCTGGGCACATCTGCAGTCCTCATGCATCCTTGCAGCATGCCTAAGGCACATTCACATTGACCCTGGGCATCTTTCTCTTGGTGTTTTTCAGAGTGAGTAGAAAGGCCTCTTTAGTGTCCAAAGTTTTCATAACTGTGACCTTAATTGCCTACCGTCTGTAAGCTGTTAGTGTCTTAAAGACTGTTCCACAGGTGCATGTTCATTAATTGTTTATGGTTCATTGAACAAGCATGGGAAACAGTGTTTGGACCCTTTACAATGAAGATCTGTGAAGTTATTTGGATTTTTACGAAGGGACGTTTCTTTTTTCCTAAGTTTATATATTTTCCTTTGAGTTTGTTTTTGTAGCTGTCTCTCTTTAGGTTTTCAGTATCTTTCTTTTGTTATTGGTGTGCAGTAAGTGTAATTGCCAGCAACAATGCAGGCTCGATTTGGGTGGTCCATTGACAGGACTTTTGCTGCGAGCAAAGGTATGACACGACTGGTGTTGTCTTGGCAACCTCAAGATCAGGAAGAATTTTACACAGCATCAAATCTGATTTCTCTCAGGTTAGTCCGCATACAGAGGCAAGTAAAATGTTCACCTTTCTCCAAACCAGGGTATGAAATGAATTACCGTATTTATACAGAAGATGTTGTGATGTTTACAGGGGTTTAAGCTTGCTTGACTAAGGTGTTGTCTTTTTAAGCCTGCTTATTTGAGATATTGTGTTGTAAAGGTAAAGAGGGCAGGGAAGGATGAACTAAGCCATCATTGTGCTCTTTGGGCATACTGTAATCTGCTCCCCCACTTACATAAACCAGCACTCATGTGGAAAAAGTGCATCCAAGACAAAGAGAGAGAGAGAGAGAGAGAGAGAGAGAGAGAGAGAGAGAGAGAGAGAGAGCGCTAGCAAGGTGATCCACTATGCTATCAGGTAGACTGTCATTAAAAACAGCCTAATCAGAGCATACCCCAATACCATTCACCTTCTCTGCACCTACCACCACAAAACACCAGACTGTAGAATGGGACATTCAACAGGGATACAACAGGGATATATATATATATATATATATATATATACACATATATATACACACACAGTGCATTCGGAAAGTATTCAGACCCCTTGACTTTTTCCACATTTTGTTATGTTACAGCCTTATTCTAAAATTAATTAAAAAAACATTTCCAACATCAATCTACACCCAATACCCCATAATGACGAAGCAAAAACAGGTTTTTGGAAATGTTTGCAAATGTATAAAAAAACGAACAGAAATATCACATTTACTTAAGTATTCAGACACTTTACTCAGTACTTTCTTGAAGCACCTTTTACAGCCTCAAGTCTTATTAGGTATGGTGCTACAAGCCTGGCACAACTGTATTTGGGGAGTTTCTCCCATTCTTCTCTGCAGATCCTCTCAAGCTCTACCGCTATTTTCAGGTCTCCAGAGATGTTCGATTGGGTTCAAGTCCGGGCTCCACTCCTGCTTTGTCTTGGCTGTGAGCTTAGGGTTGTTGTCCTGTTGGAAGGTGAACCTTCACCCCAGTCTGAGGTCCTGAGAGCTCTGGAGCAGGTTGTCATCAAGGATCTCTCTGTTCTTTGCTCCGTTCATCTTTCCCTCAATGCTGACTAGTCTCCCAATCCCTGCCACTGAAAAACATCCCCACAGCATGATGCTGCCACCACCATGCTTCAACGTAGCGATGGTGCCAGGTTTCCTCCAGACGTGACGCTTGGCATTCAGTCCAAAGAGTTCAATCTTGGTTTCATTAGACCAGATAATCTTGTTTCTCATGGTCTGAGAGTCCTTTAGGTGCCTCCAAGCAGGCTGTCATGTGCATTTAACTGAGGAGTGGCTTACGTCTGGCCACTCTACCATAAAGGCCTGATTGGTGGAGTTCTGCAGAGATGGTTGTCCTTCTGGAAGGTTCTCCCATCTCCACAGAGGAACTCGAGAGATCTGTCAGTGACTATCGGGTTAATGGTAACCTCCCTGACCAAGGCCCTTCTCCCCCAATTGCTCAATTTGGCCGGACATCCAGCTCTAGGAAGAGACTTGGTGGTTCCAAACTTCTTCCATTTAATAATGATGAAGGCCACTGTGTTCTTGGGTACCTTCAATGCTGCAGAAATGTTTTGGTACCCTTCCCCAGATCTGTGCCTCGACACAATCCTGTCTTTGCGCTCTATGGACAATTCCTTTGACCTCGTGGCCTGGTTTTTGCTCTGACATGCACTGTCAACTGTGGGACCTTAAAAAGACAGGTGTGTGCCTTTCCAAATCATGTCCAATCAATTTAATTTACCACAGGTGGACTCCAATCAAGTTGTAGAAACATCAAGGATGATCAATGGAAACATGAAAAAACCAAACCTGAGCTCAATTTCTAGTCTCATAGCAAAGGGTCTGAATACTTTTTTTTATTAATACATTTGCAAAAAATTCTAAAAACCTGTTTTCACTGTCATTATGGGGTATTGTGTGTAGATTGCTGAGGATTTCTTTTTATTTAATCCATTTTAGAATAAGGCTATAACGTAACAGAATGTGGAAAAAGTCTGCATACTTTCCGAAGGCACTGTATGTGTTCTTCTTTACAAATTGTGCTTCGATATGAATATTCTAAAGGGTCAGATGCTCAGAATATCACTGAATACACTGCATGACAAAGTGCTTTGAAGTGTCACTATGTAATACTATAGTGCTGCAAGTAGCTCCAAGGCTCAACACTCAATCTGTGCCCAGTCATATGGAGATGGTGGCTCCAGGCAAAATGTTAAATTCTGAGTAGACAAACTAATCTTGATGCTGTTGGAACGTTGAAACCTCGTTTGGGACCAATACTTTAAAAGCTAACCAATCTCAGAGTCACAAGCTCCCTCAGGAGAGGTCTCAGAGACTGATCCTTTCTGCTTGTCACGTAAACACTGTATTGAAGTAGTGTAGGAGCAGAGTATGGCACACACATGAACGTACACACACATACACACTATGCTGTGTATACAGGGTCCCCAAGGCTTCTTCTCATGTGGCTCCCTGGCGTGATCCGATCAGAGCGAGATTTGTGACTCACCTGGAATAAGGCCAATGTTGATTGAATTTCTGTTTTTCCCTCCTGTGGAGGCCAACACACACACACACACACACACACACACACAAACTTTCACCTCGCCTCAATCTGACAGATATGTTGTTCCAAGGCCAAGGATGAGGCATGAGGGAGTAGAAGTGAGTTTAGTGATGAGTCATCTCACAACAGGGGAGAACTATTCATTATGAGCTAAATAATGTAAATAGTCCTGGTGGCCATTTAATGAATTGTTCAGCAGTCTTATAGCTTGGGGGGTAGAAGCCTTTTGAACCTAGATTTTGTGCTCCAATAAATGCTTGCCATGCGGTAAAAGCGAGAACAGTCAATGACTTGAATGACTGGAGTCTTTGACAACTTTTGCGCCCTTCCTCTGACACCGCGTAGTATATAGGTCCTGGATGGCAGGAAGCTTGAACCCAGTGATGTACTGGGCTGTTCGCACTACCCTCTGTAGCGCCTTATGGTCAGATGCCGAGCAGTTGCCATATCAGGCAGTGAGGCAATGGGTCAGGATGCTCTCTATTGTGCAGCTGTAGAACTTTTTGAGGATCTGGGGACCCATGCCAAATCTTTTCAGTCTCCCGAGGGGGAAAAGGCATTGTCGTGCCCTCTTCACGACTTTCTTGGTGTGTTTGGACCACGATAGTTTGTTGGTGATGTGAACACCAAGAAACTGGAAACTCTCAACCCGCTCCACTACAGCCCCGTCAATGTGAATGGGGGTGTGTTTGGCCCTCCTTTTCCTGTAGTTCACGATCATCTCCTTTGTCTTGCTCACGTTGAGGGAGAGGTTATTGTCCTGGCACCACACTGCCAGGTCTCTGACTTCCTCCCTATAGGCCGTCTCATCGTTGTCGGTGATCAGGTCTACCACCGTTGTGTTGTCAGCAAACGTAATGATGGTGTTGGAGTCGTGCTTGGCCACGTAGTCGTGGGTGAACAGGGAGTACAGGAGGGTGCTAAGCATGCACCCCTGAGGGGCCCCCGTGTTGAGGATCAGCGTGGCAGATGTGTTGTTTCCTACCCTTACCACCTGGGGGTGGCCCGTCAGGAAGTCCAGGTTCCAGTTGCAAAGGGAGATGTTTAGTCCCAGGGTCCTTAGCTTAGTGATGAGCTTTGTTGGCACTATGGTGTTGAACGCTGAGCTGTAGTCAATGAACAGCATTCTCACATAGGAGTTCCTTTTGTCCAGATGGGAAAGTACAGGTGGAGGGCAGTACTTCCTCATTAGTAGTTATGGTATGCAGATGCTCATCAAGCATAATCATCGTCCAGCTGATGCACAAGTAACTAAAGTTTAAACATGGCCAATAAACTTGGCCAGGTGTGTCTGGTGGGTGGGGTTTGCACTTTTGGAACTATGCCATTGGTTCCATTGCATTCGACAAGCTCAATCAAGCACAGCTAAAGAATTAGAAATATTTAAAGTACCATTTGAACCCAGGTTTGCAATTGGCAAATCAAGGACCATGATCAGATAAAACAGATGATGCTGGCTGCTTGTCTTTGCTACACAAAATAACATTATGTTCTTCTTCTCTACCTCCGGACTAGAGCTTTCTGTGAAGATATAATTTCCTCAGAAAAACAGATCATTTAAGAAAAAAAGAGACCTTTTGGGATTTGATTTTTGGGTTTGATTTTCCCCTGTAAATGCACGGTTCCCTAGTCTCATTTTGTTGATTAGTCATTTACTCTGCTTACAAAATAAAATTGTTTTGGTTATGGGCATTTCTATGTAAAAGGATCCATTTGCACCAACATTTTGTCCTAAATACAAAGAATTATGTTTGGGAAAATTCAACAAATCCATCACTGAGTAGAACTCTTCATATTTTCAAGCATGGGGTAGTTGCATCATGTTATGGTTGTGCTTGTCATCGGCAAGGACTAGGGAGTTTTTTTTAGGATTAAAAGAAACAGAATACAGCTAAACACAGGCATAATCCTAGAGGAAAACCTGGTCCAGTCTGCTTTCCAACAGACTGATAAATTCACCTTTCAGCAAGCAGATGAAAGGCACAACAGTGGGCCCCAGGATCTTGTCACGGTATCTCTGTGCATTCAAATTGCAAATACCTTCGTTGTCCTTAGTTTATGCCTGCTTATACCTAAACCCCACCGCAACCATGGGGCATCAGCTCTGGTGGACATTCCAGCAATCAGCATGCCAATTGCACACTCCCTCAAAACTTGAGACATCTGTGGCATTGTGTTATGTGACAAAACTGCACATTTTAGAGTGGCCTTTTATTGGCCCCAGCACAAGGTGCACCTGTGTACTGATCATGCTGTTTAAGCAGTTTCTTGATATGCCACACCTGTCAGGTACCTTTATGTGTGTATCTTCACAGTCCCCGTTGTTCCATAAGGTGTATTTTTACCTGTTTTATTCATCTGATTCTACTGCTTGCATCAGTTACCTAATGTGGAATAGAGTTCCATGTAGTTATGGCTCTATGTAGTACTGTGCGCCTCCAATAGTCTTTTCTGGACTTGGGGATTGTGAAGAGACCTCTGGTGGCATGTCTTGTGGGGTATGCATGGATGTCGGAGCTGTGCAGTTTAAACAGACAGCTCGGTACATTCAGCTTGTCAACACTTCGTACAAAAACAAGTAGTGATGACGTCAATCTCTCTTCCACTTTGAGCCATGAGAGATTGACATTTATATCATTATTATTAGCTTTCTGTGTACTTTTAAGGGCCAGCCACGCTGCCCTGTTCTGAGCCAACTGCAATTTTCCTTCTTTGTGGCACCTGACCGCACAAGAGTAGTCTAGAAGCGACAAAACTAAAGCCTGTAGGACCTGTCTTCTTGATAGTGTTGTTAAGAAGGCAGAGTAGCGCTTTATTATGGACAGACGTCCACCCATCTTAGCTACTGTTGTATCAATATGTTTTGACGACGACATACAATCCAGGGTTACTCCAAGCAGTTTAGTCACCTCAACGTGCTCAATTTCTACATTATTCATTACGAGATGTAGTTGAGGTTTAGGGTTTAGTGAATGATTTGTCCCAAATACAATGCTTTTAGTTTTGTAAATATTTAGGACTAACTTATTCCTTGCAACCCATTCTGAAACTAACTGCAGCTCTTTGTTAAGTGTTGCAGTTATTTCAGTTGCTGTAGTAGTTGACGTGTATAGTGTTGAGTCATCCACATACATAGACACACTGGCTTTACTCAAAGCCAGTGGCGTGTCATTACTAAAAATTGAAAAAAGTAAGGGGCCTAAACAGCTACCCTGGGGAATTCCTGATTCTTCCTGGACTATGTTGGAGAGGCTTCCATTAAAGAGCACCCTCTGTGTTCTGTTAGACAAGTAACTCTTAAAACTTCTTCAGCCTACCATCCCGTTAGCGGGATCATTTTCCAGCGAAAACTCCTAGCGACATTAGCATAACGAAATTCAATATTTTTTTTTTTCAAATATAGGGCTGTCTCATATCGTTTTATAGATACACCTCTCTTGAATCGACCCTCGTTGTCCGATTTCAAAAAGGTTTTACAGGAAAAGCACAATATTAGATTATGTTAGAGGAGTACATGGTAAAAGTCGCATCATATGAATTTTCCGAGCAAGCACACCCATCACATATAACCAAAAAACAGCTAAATGCAGCACTAACCTTTTACAAACTTCATCAGATGACACACCTAGGACATCATGTTACACACAGCATGCAATCTTTTGTTCAATAAAGGTCATATTTCTATATAAAAACAGCATTTTACATCGGCACCTGAGGTTGACTAACAATTTCCCATAAAATGCGTCCCGGGAAATAGTGCTACAATTTTATAAATAACTATTCGAAAACGATTTTTTTTTTTATATTGTCAATCTAAGATTTATAGATGAATATCTCTTGAAAACACCAGTCAAAACAGATTTTAAATTAACTTTACAGGGTAATCACACTTTGAGATCAAATGGGATGCGATACCCAGAAATTGAGCTCGAAAACCTAGCTCGGCGCCACCTGTGAACAATAGCACGTAACATCTGATATTGTATAATATCGCCAATAATCCCTCACCTTTAGTTGTCTTCATCAGAAATCACTTCCCGATGTCCCAGGTCCATGACAAATGTATTTTCGGTCGAAAAAGTCCATGCTTTATGTTCCATTAGCTTCCTCTTGTTAGCGCGTCCTAAGGCTGTAATCAAATGTCGATCCGTGGGCGGCAGCTGTCTAACGCAAAATGACTGTTTACGGTAAGTTAGGGTCGTTCAAACATGTCAAACGTTGTATCAAGTAATCGTCAGGGCCTGTTTCAACAAGAGAGCCAATCAGATTCAAGTGGGACGATTTCATTGTGTTTCAAAAAACTTCCAAAGGTGGGGGCAGACACGGCCGCCAACGTCACAATGCTCATGGCCCTCCGACTGTGACCAATTGCCACATCGTCTCTTTCACTGAGTTTCCACCGCAGAACCCTCAAAACACTTTGTAAAGACTGGGGACATCTAGTGGAAGCACTGGAAAGTGCTCAATTATCATTTTTTTACGTTGTGATTTATAGGTAAGGCTGTGAAGTCGAGTCGACAATTCAGATTTCCACTTCCTGGTTCAATCAGTCTCTGGGTTTTGACTGCCATACGAGTTCTGTTATACTCACAGACACCATTCAAACAGTTTTAGAAAATTTAGGGTGTTTTCTATCCATATAAAATAAGTATATGCATGTCCTAGCTTCTGACTTTGATTAGTAGGCCGTTGAAAATGGGAACGATTTTTTTCCAAAATGCGCTGTGGCGCCCCCTATCCTAGGGTAAGTCCAACAGGTTAATCCACAACATAGCAGGCGGTGTAAAGCCATAACACTTACGTTTTTCCAGCAGCAGACTATGATCGATAATGTCAAAAGCTGCACTGAAGTCTACCAAAACAACCCCACCGATCTTTTTATCATCAATTTCTTTCAGCCAATCATCAGTCATTTGTGTAAGTGCTGTGCTTGTTGAATAACCTTCCCTATAAGCGTGCTGAATGTCTGTTGTAAGTTTGTTTACTGTAAAATAGCATTGTATCTGGTCAAACACAATTTTTTCCAGAAGTTTACTAACGTTTGGTAACAGGCTGATTGGTTGGCTATTTGAGCCAGTAAAGGGGGCTTTACTATTCTTGGGTAGCGGAATAAATTTTGCTTCCCTCCAGGCCTGAGGGCACACACTTTCTAGTGGGCTTAAATTGAAGATATGGCAAATAGGAGAGGCAACATCGTCCACTATTATTCTCAGTAATCTTCCATCCAGATTGTCAGACCCTGGTGGCTTGTCATTGTTGATAGACAACAATATTTGTTTCACCTCTTTCACACTCATTGTACTAGAGGTCGACCGAATATGATTTTTCAACGCCGATACCAATACCGATTATTGGATGGCCAAAAAGGCCGATACCGATTACTCGGCCAATTTTATTTATTTATTTATTTGTAATAATGACAATTACAACAATACTGAATGAACACTTATTTTAACTTAATATAATACATCAATAAAATCAATTTAGCCTCAAATAAATAATGAAACATGTTCAATTTGGTTTTAATAATGGTAAAAACAAAGTGTTGGAGAAGAAAGTAAAAGTGCAATATGTGCCATGTAAGAAAGCTTCCTTGCTCAGAACATGAGAACATATGAAAGCTGGTGGTTCCTTTTAACATGAGTCTTCAATATTCCCAGATAAGATGTTTTAGGTTGTAGTTATTATAGGAATTATAGGACTATTTCTCTCTACGATTTGTATTTCATATACCTTTGACTATTGGATGTTCTTATAGGCACTTTAGTATTGCCAGTGTAACAGTATAGCTTCCGTCCCTCTCCTCGCTCCTACCTGGGCTCAAACCAGGAACACATCGACAACAGCCACCCTCGAAGCAGCGTTACCCATGCAGAGCAAGGGAAACAACTACTCCAAGTCTCAGAGCGAGTGACGTTTGAAACGCTATTAGCGCGCACCCGGCTAACTAGCTAGCCATTTCACATCGGTTACACCAGCCTAATCTTGGGAGTTGACACGCTTGAAGTCATAAACAGCGCAACGCATTGCGAAGGGCTGTTTGAATGAATGCTTACAAGCCTGCTGCTGCCTACCATCGTTCAGTCAGACTGCTCTATCAAATCATAGACTTAATTATAACATAATAACACACAGAAATACAAGCCTTAGGTCATTAATATGGTCGAATCCGGAAACTATCCTCTCGAAAACAAAAAGTTTTTCCTGTCAGTGAAATACGGAACCGTTCCGTATTTTATCTAACGGGTGGCATCCCTAAGTCTAAATATTCCTGTTACATTGCACAACCTTCAATGTTATGTCATAATTACGAAATTCAAAAGGCACTCGCACATCTGAGCAATCTTGTTGCAGGTGCATGGCAACAGTTGAAACAGGATGTAGGAAAAAAGGAAACCGCACACTGCTCTTGATAGTATCACTGATATTTAATAAGCTTACGTATCAGCCTAACGGCCTTCGTCAGAGCTTTTGTGAATTTTCTGAAAACAGCACCTCTATGTAGACCTAGCCCCACCCACATCAGTTCCACGCATGGAAAGGGGCTGGAGGCAAAGGAAAAATAAATAAGTGCTACCAAACATAACAATATGCATTTCACAAATACTACAAAAGTGTATAAATAAGACGCATTGAATACGTCCATAAAACCACAATGAGGACAAAGCAAGTTTTCATTAATCATTGGGTACATCATACGAAAAACATCAGAGTAATCTTAAATAGGGACATATTTCAAATTCACAACATAACATACATAGGCATTTCATCATTAAGTCCTTTAGGAAATAATGTCTGGAGGGTGAAAATCCCAAAACATTCTCTTTTGCTCAGAATATCACCTCCCCTGTCTGATATCTTAACTTTCTCTATGCCACAAAATCTAAAAGGTTGAAATGTCATGCTTTAGGTCATTAAAATGATGAAATGCCTATGTATGTTATGTTGTGAATTTGAAATATGTCCCTATTTAAGATTACTCTGATGTTTTTCGTATGATGTACCCAGCTTATTAAATATCAGTGATACTATCAAGAGCAGTGTGCGGTTTCCTTTTTTCCTTCATCATGTCATAATTACGAAAAATTCTGGCAAATTAGTTCGCAACGAGCCAGGCGGCCCAAACTGCTGCATATACCCTGACTCTGTTTGCAAGAGAAGTGACACATTTTCCCTAGTTAAAACCTCTTACATCTACACGTTCCGCTAGCGGAACGTCTGCTCCAATATCCAATGATGGGCGGGGCGCGAAATACAAACTCCTCTAAAATCCGAAAACTTCCATTTTTCAAACATATGACTATTTTACAGCTATTTAAAGACAAGACTCTCCTTTATCTAACCACACTGTCCGATTTCAAAAAGGCTTTACAGCGAAAGCAAAACATTAGATTATGTCAGCAGAGTACCCAGCCAGAAATAATCAGACACCCATTTTTCAAGCTAGCATATCATGTCACATAAACCCAAACCATAGCTAAATGCAGCACTAACCTTTTATGATCTTCATCAGATGACACACCTAGGACATTATGTTATACAATACATGCATGTCTGTTCAATCAAGTTCATATTTATATCAAAAACCAGCTTTTTACATTAGCATGTGACGTTCAGAACTAGCATTCCCACCGAACACTTCCGGTGATTTTACTAAATTACTCACGATAAACGTTCACAAAAAGCATAACAATTATTTTAAGAATTATAGATACAGAACTCCTCTATGCACTCGATATGTCCGATTTTAAAATAGCTTTTCGGATGAAGCACATTTCGCAATAATCTAAGTACATAGCCCAGCCATCACGGGCTAGCTATTTAGACACCCAACCAGTTTAGCCTTCACCAAAATCACATTTCCTATAAGAAAAATGTTCTTACCTTGCTTGTTCTTCGTCAGAATGCAGTCCCAGGACTTCTACTTCAATAACAAATGTAGGTTTGGTCCCAAATAATCCATCGTTATGTTCCATCAAGACGTTTTGTTCGTGCGTTCTAGACACTATCCCAACGCTAAATCTCGGCCACGAGCATAACGCAGAATGTGACAAAAAATTCTAAATATTCCATTACTGTACTTCGAAGCATGTCAACCGCTGTTTAAAACCAATTTTTATGCAATTTATCTCGTAGAAAAGCGATAATATTCCGACCGGGAATCTGCCTGTCTGTATACTGAGGGAAAAACTGAAAGCCGGGGGCGGGGCGGGTTGCGAGCGTAAGGCTTAGTCCACTGAGTGACCACTTAGCTTTTGCTCTCCTTTGTTTCAGCCAGGGCTTTGAATTACGTCATTCCTGTTTTTCCCGGGCTCTGAGACTCCATTGGAGATGTGGGAAGTGTCACGTAACAGCAGAGATCCTTAGTTTTTGGAAGAGATGTCAAACAAAGAAAATAAAAGGTCTGACAGGGTACTTCCTGAACAGAAGCATCTCAGGTTTTTGCCTGCCATAGGAGTTCTGTTATACTCACAGACACCATTCAAACAGTTTCAGAAACTGTGGAGTGTTTTCTCTCCAAAGCTAATAATTATATGCATATTCTAGTTTCTGGGCAGGACTAATAATCAGATTAAATCGGGTACGTTTTTTATCCAGCCGTGAAAATACTGCCCCCTAGCCATAAGAGGTTAAAAGAAATTCATGTTAGCAGGCAATATTAACTAAATATGCAGGTTTAAAAATATATTCTGTATTGATTTTAAGAAAGGCATTGATGTTTATGGTTGGAGCAACGTTTACCTAAGCGATTATATGCAACGCAGGACAGGCTAGATAAACTAGTAATATCATCAACCATGTGTAGTTAACTAGTGATTATGATTGATTGATTGTTTTTTATAAGATAAGTTTAATGCTAGCTAGCAACTTACCTTGGCTTCTTACTGCATTTGCGTAACAGGCAGGCTCCTCGTGGAGTGCAATGTAAAGCAGGTGGTTAGAGCGTTGGACTAGTTAACCGTAAGGTTGCAAGATTGAATCCCCGAGCTGACAAGGTAAAAATCTGTTGTTCTGCCCATTAACAAGGCAGTTAACCCACCGTTCCTAGGCCGTCTGTCACGTCCTGACCAGTAAAGGGGTTATTTGTTATTATAGTTTGGTCAGGACGTGGCAGGGGGTATTTGTTTTATATGGTTTTGAGTGTGTGTTTATGTAGAGGGGTGTTTGATTTATGTATTCCGGGGTTTTGGTCATTGTTCTATGTTTGTATATTTCTATGTCTATTCTAGGGTGTTTAGATCTTTGTTTAAGTAATTGGGATTGGGGCCTTCAATTGGAGGCAGCTGTTTATTGTTGCCTCTGATTGAAGGTCCTATAATTAGGAGTATGTTTGTTTTGGGTATTGTGGGAGGTTGTTCTTTGTACTGCTGTGTGAGCCTACAAGACTGTTGGTTCGTTTATTGTTTTGTTTATTAGTCGTGTTCACAATAAAAGTTAAGATGAGCACTCAACCCGCTGCGCCTTGGTCCAATTACTACGACGTCCGTTACAGAACCTCCCACCACAAACGGACCAAGCAGAGGGGAAAGGAGCAGCAGGTGGACTATCGGGAGTTTTGGACTTGGGAGGAGATATTAGCCGGAGAGGGACCATGGAGAAAGGCCGAAGAGGACCGGGAACGCTACAGGGGAACACGGCTGCCAAGGAAGACGGAGAGGCAGCCCCAATAAAAAATTTTTTGGGGGGCACACGGGTAGTTTGGCTGGGCCAAGGGTGAGCCCTAAGCCAACTCCCCGTGCTTATTATGGGGAGCGTGTGGTGAAGAGAGCGCCGGTGTATGCGGAAGTGCGCACGATCTCGCCCATGCGCACGCACAGTCCAGTGCGAGTGATCCCAGCCCCTCGCAAGTGCCGTGCTAGAGTGGGCATCCAGCCTGGAAGGAGGATGCCTGCGCAGCGCATCTGGCCACCAGTGCGCCTCCTAGGCCCAGGCTACCCCAGGCCTGCTCTACGCCCAGCAACCATCAGGCCTCTGCACAGCCCAGTTCACCCTGTGCCAGCACTCCGCTCGTACAGGGCTACTATGACCATCCAGCCAGGACGGGTTGTGCAGGAGGTGCGCTCGAGACCGCCAGTGCGCCTCCACGGCCCGGTATATCCAGTTCCCGCTCCACGCACTAGCCCTGAGGTGCGTGTTTCCAGTCTGGCACATCCACAGCCAGCACCACACACCAGGCTTCCAGTGCGTCAGCCCAGTCCAACTCGTCCTGTTCCCGCTCCTCGCACTAGCCTTAAGGTGCATGTATCCAGTCTGGCATCTCCAGTACCAGCCCCACGCACCAGGCCTCCAGTGCGTCAGCCCAGTCCAACTCGTCCTGTTCCTGCTCCTCGCACTAGCTTTGGGGTGCGTGTCTCCAGTCTGGTACCTCCACTACCAGCCCCACGCATCAGGCTTTCGGTGCGCAGTCCCCGTCCAGATCTTCCAACGACAGTACCCCGTCCAGAGCTTCCGACGACAGTACCCCGTCCAGAGCTTCCGACGACAGTACCCCGTCCAGAGCTTCCGACGACAGTACCCCGTCCAGAGCTTCCGGCAACAGTACCCCGTCCAGAGTGTCCGACGACAGTGCCCCATCCAGAGTGTCCGGCGACAGTGCCCCGTCTAGAGATGGCCCAAAGTCCGGAACCAAGAGAGACGGCCCACAGTCCGGAACCCAGAGAGACGGCCCACAGTCCGGAACCGAGTGAGACGGCCTACAGTCCGGAACCGAGTGAGACGGCCTACAGTCCGGAACCGAGTGAGACGGCCCACTGTCCAGAACCGAGTGACACGGCCCACAGTCCGGAGCTCCCAGAGTCGTCCTACAGTCCGGAGCTCCCAGAGTCGTCCTACAGTCCAGACCTCCCAGAGTCGTCCTACAGTCCGGAGCTCCTAGAGTCGTCCTACAGTCCGGAGCTCCCAGAGTCGCCCTACAGTCCGGAGCTCCCAGAGTCCAGTCCAGGGTCTACAGTGACAGGCTTCAGGCCGAGGTATTCAGTGGGGGTGGACTGATCAGGTAGGGAACTAAGGCCTGAGCCTAAGCCACCTCCACTGTAGGAGGTTTGGGGAGGGGGGGGGTGTAGCACGGGAGCCGTCGGTGACGGCAGCCACCCTCCCTTCCCTCCCTTTAGTAAGGGGTTTATTTTTGTAGATTTTTTTTGTTGTCAGGTGCATCCGGGGTCTGCACCTTTGGGGGGGGGGTACTGTCACATCCTGACCAGTAAAGGGGTTATTTGTAATTAGAGTTTGGTCAGGACGTGGCAGGGGGTATTTGCTTTATATGGTTTTGAGTGTGTGTTTATGTAGAGGGGCGTTTGATTTATGTTTCCGGGGTTTTTGGTTTAGTTCTATGTGGTATAGTTCTATGTCTGTTCTAGGGTGTTTATTTCTATGTTTAGTAATTGGGATTGGGGCCTTCAATTGGAGGCAGCTGGTTATCGTTGCCTCTGATTGAAGGTCCTATAATTAGGAGTATGTTTGTTTTGGGAATTGTGGGAGGTTGTTTTGCACTGCTAGGGTTAGCCTGCAAACTGTTATGTTGTCGTCCGTTTTCTTGTTTTCTTGTTTTTGTGAAGTGTTCGTGGTTATTTATAATAAACGTCAAAATGAGCACTCAACCCGCTGCGCCTTGGTCCAATACCTACGAAAGAAGTGACAACTGGAGAGTAAAGAGAAAAGAGGGGGGCGGCTAGCTACAAGCACAATTCCTCACTCCAGCAACTTTTCTCTGCAGGTTAGAGAGAAGACCACAGATAGCGACCGTGTTCAGTGTGTATCCTGGCTCCTTTTTGTTTTCTAGCAGGCAGTGTGAAAGGGAGATTAAAAAATAATAAGTAGTGGTGTCTTTGGAGCGAAAGAGACAGGCGACGAACATTCATTTTGCTGCCTCGCTGTTGTACAGCAACTCTGTTCTGCAGGGCCCCGATGAAGTGTTACTGCAGCTCTTTTGGTATTTAAATTGAGGCTTTGGCTCTTAAAGCACAGTGATAATGCTTCCCCACAGATATGTATAACTTCCTTGTCATGTTTTTATGAGGTTAATAGGTGCCTACAGCTGGCAGGAGGATCGTTTATAGGGTAAATTGCTAGACATTTACAGTATCTTTGCCTATTTTGTTTGTGCCGTTCTTTCAATAAGATGCTATCTGAATGATGTTGAATACTCTGTGGAGTCACAAATTGACACTTGAACTGTTCATCTAAAAGAGTTTGTTGTATGATTAATGGGATTGAAAGTTTGTTTAGTATTTCAAATTCATTTATGCTCTCAACCACTTTAAAAGCGATCATTAGTGGAGAGATTTTCTGTAAAAACTGTCAAAGCATGCAAAGGCGAAACGTTCCTTTTGACTAATCCCTCAGCATAGGCTAGATCCCTGGAGTGAGGACAAGCCTGCACATAAAGGCCTCTAATCCCTTGCAACTGTTGCCATAATGAATTATTGACAGCCTGAAGTTTCTCTTTCCTTTTAGAGGATGTTTAGGAGCCAATTGCTAAGATGTGTCTGAACTCTGTGGGGAATTAGAGTTGGTACAGATTACTCACGGTCTCCTTTGAGTTTGAATGAGAGAAATCAGTGTTAAGTGAATCAGTTACGGAGAAATCAGTGTTAAAAAAAAATATGTGTTAGATTAGTGTTGGATAAATTAATGTTACAGTGTTGGAGAAATCAGTGTTAAGAAAATCAGTGTTGGAGAAATCAGTGGATATGAGATGTCTGATCACCTCCCACCCTTCAAGCTTTTCTTTTTCCTTTTTTCTCAAGAGCTCTGATAGAGCTCTAGAGTTCCTCTGCAGCACTCCACCAATCAGACCTTTATTGTAGTGTCAGACAGAAGCCACTCCTCAGTAAAAAGGCATAAGACAGGCCGCTTGGAGTTTGCCAAAAGACACCTAAAGTCTCTCAAATCATGAGAAACAAGATTCTCTGGTCTGATGAAATCAAGATTGAACTCTTTGGACTGAATGCCAAGCGTTATGTCTGGAGGAAACATGGCCCCATCCCTACGTTGAAGCATGGTGGTGGCAGCATCATGCTGTGGGGATGTTTGTACAGAGAAATCTTTGATGAAAACCTGCGCCAGAGCGCTCAGAACCTCAGACTGTGGAGAAGGTTCGCCTTCCAGGACAATGACTTTAAGCACACAGCTCCCCATCCAACCTGACAGAGCTTGAGAGGATCTGCAGAGAAGAAATGGGAGAAACTCCCCAAATACAGGTGTGCCATACCCAAGGAGACTCAATGCTGTAAATGCTGCCAAAGGTGCTTCAAGAAAGTACTGAGTAAAGAGTCTGAATACTTATGTAAATGTTATTTCATTTTTTTATTTTTGTTTTAATATAAATTAACAAAAATTCTAAAAACTTGTTTTTGCTTCGTGGTTAAAAAGTCAAGGGGTCTGAATACATTCCGAAGGCACCGTACATTTGTAACGTCCCTCAGTCAAGTATTGAATGTCAAGCACAGATTCAACTACAAAGACCAGGAAGCTTTTCAAAAGCCTCATAAAGAAGGGCAGTAATTAGTAGATGGGTAACAATAAAAAATCCTCTTTAAGCATTGTCAAGTTAATGCATCATCCACAGCATAATTATTAAACCTCCCAGACACATAAAAGATGAAGGTTTCCTTCTGAACTGAGCTGCAGGACAGGAAGGAAACCACTTAGAGATGTCACCATGAGGTCATTTTAAAGTGATTTTAAAACAGCTACAGAGTTCAATGTCTTCGGTTGCAACACTCACTACTGAGTTCCAAACTGCCTTTGGAAGCAATGTCAGCACAAGAACTGTTCGCTGTGAGCTTCATGAAATGGTTTCCATGGCAGAGCAGCCGTTTCAGCATGATAATGCCCCATGCACAAAGCAAGGTCCATACATAAATGGTTTGTCGAGATTTCCTTGAATGGTGCCGGAGGAGATGGCTGCCGTTTTATGGGCTCTTAACCAATTGTGCGCGTTTTTTCGTGTTATTTGTAACTTATTTTGTACATAATGTTTCTGCCACTGTCTCTTAAGACCGAAAAGAGCTTCTGGATATCAGGACAGAATGACTCACCTAGTACTGGATGAAGATTTTTTTCTTTAATGAGTTGGACGCAAAGGATTTACTTCAGACACCCGACAAGGCCCACATCCCTGTCATTCGCAGGAGAAAGAGACGGAGATATCGGGGACATATGTTTGGGTGCCTTGTAAGGATCCGACATCGAATGAGTAATCTGCCTCTACCATCAGTCCTATTAGCCAAAGTACAATCATTGGATAACAAAATAGACGAGCTATGATCACGAATATCCTACCAACAGGAATTAAAAACGAACATCTTATGTTTCACCAAGTTGTGGCTGAACGACGACGTGGAAAAAATACAGCTGGCGGGGTTTACACTGCATCGGCAGGATAGAAAAGCTGCCTCTGGTAAGACAAGGGGCGGCGGTCTGTTTTTTTGTAAACAACAGCTGGTGCACAAAATCGAAAATGAAGGAAGTTTTGAGGTTTTGTTTGCCTGAGGTAGAGTATCTCATGATAAGCTGTAGACCACACTATTTACCAAGATAGTTTTCATCTATATTTTTTGGAGCTGTCTATTTACCACCACAAAGTCCGCACTCAATGATCTGTATAAGGCCATAAGCAAACAGGAAAACGCTCATCCAGAGGCGGCGCTCCTAGTGGCCAGGGACTTTAATGCAGGGAAACTTAAATCAGTTCTACCTAATTTCTACCAGCATGCAACCAGAGGAAAATAAACTCTAGACCACCTTTAATCCATACACAGACATGCACACAAAGCTCTCCCTCGCCCTCCATTTGGCAAATCTGACCATAACTCTATCCTATCCTGCTTACAAGCAAAAACTAAAGCAGGAAGCACCAGTGACTCGGTCAATAAAGAAGTGGTCAGATGACGCAGATACTAAGCTACAGGACTGTTTTGCTAGCACAGACTGGAATATGTTCCGGGATTCTTCCGGTGGCATTGAGGAGTAAATCACATCAGTGACTGGCTTCATCAATAAGTGCATCAATGACGTCGTCCCCACAATGAACGTACGTACATACCCCAACCCGAAGCCATGAATTACAGGGAAAATCCGCACTGAGCTAAAGGGTAGAGCTGCCGCTTTCAAAGAGCGGGACTCTAACCCGGACGCTTATAAGAAATCCCACTTTGCTCTCAGACGAACCATCAAACAAGCAAGCGTCGATACAGGACTAAGATTGAACCGTACTACATCAGCTCCAATGCTCGTCGGATGTGGCAGGGCCAGCAAACTATTACAGACTACAAAGGGAAGACCATCAACACCATTATCCCAGAAACTCTTGACCCACTCCAATTTGCATACCGCCCCGACAGATCCACAGATGATGCAATCTCTATTGCACTCCACACTGCCCTTTCCCACCTGGACAAAAGGAACACCGATGTGAGAAAGCTATTCATTGACTACAGCTCAGCGTTCAACACCAAAGCTCATCACAAAGCTAAGGACCCTGGGACTAAACACCTCCCTCTGCAACTGGATCCTGGACTTCCTGATGGGCCTCCCCAGGTAGTAAGGGTAGGTATCAACACATTTGCCACGCTGATCTTCAACACAGGGGCACCTCAGGGGTGCGTGCTCAGTCCCCTCCTGTACTCCCTGTTCACTTATGACTGCATGACCAGGCACAACTCCAACACCATCATTAAGTTTGCCGACAACACAACAGTGGTAGGCCTGATCACCTACAATGACGAGACAGCCTATAGGGAGGAGGTCAGAGATCTGGCTGTGTGGTGCCAGGATAACAACCTCTCCCTCAACGTGATCAAGACAAAGGAGATAATTGTGGACTACAGGAAAAGGAGGACTGTGCATTTGATGGGGCTGTAGTGGAGCAGGTTGAGAGCTTCAAGTTCCTTGGTGTCCACATCACCAACAAACTATCATGGTCCAAACACACCAAGACAGTCTTGAAGAGGGCATGACAAAGCCTATTCCCACTCAGGAGACTGAAAGATTTGGCATGGGTCCTCAGATCCTCAAAAAGTTATACAACACCACCATCGAGAGCATCCTGACTGGTTGCATCACCGCCTGGTATTGCAACTGCTTGGCCTCCGACCGCAAGGCACTACAGAGGGTAGTGCATACGGTCCAGTACATCACTGGGGCCAAGCTTCCTGACATCCAGGACGTCTATACCAACTGCATTGTTGGTTAAGGGCTTGTA
Organism: Salmo trutta; assembly: GCF_901001165.1. Taxonomy (NCBI): domain Eukaryota; kingdom Metazoa; phylum Chordata; class Actinopteri; order Salmoniformes; family Salmonidae; genus Salmo; species Salmo trutta. The sequence continues at coordinate 42,809,494 of NC_042981.1, read as the reverse complement.
AGTAAGCATTTATTTCACTGTTGTATTTGGTGCATGTGACAAATAAAATTTGATTTGAGATCGGTGTGGAAGAAGTTGACTGGGCTGCACAGATCTCTGACCTCAACCCCATCGAATACCTTTGGGATGAATTGGAATGCCAACTGAGAGCCAGGCCTAATCGCCCAACATCAGTGCCCAACTTCACTAATACTCTTGTGGTGAATGGAAGCAAGTCCCCGCAGCAATGTTTCAACATCTAGTGGAAAGCCTTCCCCGAAGAGTGGAGGCTGTTATAGCAGCAAAGGGGGACCTTCTCCCTGTTTGGGCGCATGAACCGCTAGCGGGACACCTACGACAACATCCGGTGAAATTGCAGAACGCGAAATTCAAAATACAGAAATCGTAACATTAAACATTCATGAAAATACAAGTGTCATACATCATTTAAAAGCTTAACTTCTTGTTAATCCAACCACGTTGTCAGATTTCTAAAAGGCTTTACGGCGAAAGCATACCATGAGATTATCTGAGGACAGCTCCCAAATCAAATCAAATTTTATTTGTCACATACACATGGTTAGCAGATCTTAATGCAAGTGTAGTGAAATGCTTGTGCTTCTAGTTCCGACAATGCAGTAATATCCAATGAGTAATCTAACCTAACAATTTCACAACAATTACCTTATACAGACAAGTGTAAAGGAATGAATAAGAATATGTACATAAAAAATATATAAATGAGTGATGGTATAGAATGGCATAGGCAAGATGCAGTGGATGGTATAGAGTACAGTATATACATATGAGATGAGTAATGTAGGGTATGTAAACATATACAAGTGACATTGTTTAAAGTGGCTAGTGATACATTACATCAAGATGGCAAGATGCAGTAGATGGTATAGAGTACAGTATATACATATGAGATGAGTAATGTAGGGTATGTAAACATTATATGAAGTGGCATTGTTTAAAGTGGCTAGTAATACATTTATTACATTCATTTTTCCATTATTAAAGTGGCTGGAGTTGAGTCAGTATGTTGGCAGCAGCCACTCAATGTTAGTGATGGCTGTTTAAAACCTGTTGAGGTTAAAATCAATCTTTATGGTATTTTTAACGTAAAATTGTGATAATATTCCAACCGGACAATAGCGTATTCATTCAAAGAGAAAAAGAAGGAACAGTGTGCTCGCGGGACCGCGCATATCCAATCCCTTTGTCCCCAGGCAGTCCACTCAGTGAATGAGCTCCTATACTCTGCCCAGTGACAGGAGAATGCTCAAACAACTTTCTGAAGGCTTTTGACAGCCAATGGAAGCCTTAGGAAGTGCATCGTGACCCCACAAATACTGTAGTTTCGAAAGGGACTAGAAAGAAGAACTAGAATTCTCAGATCCTCCACTTCCTGTTTGAATGTTTCTCAGGTTTTTGCGTGCCATATGAGTTCTGTTATACTCACAGACACCATTCAAACAGTTTTAGAAACTTCAGAGTGTTTTCTATCCAAATCTACTAATAGTATGCATATTCTAGTTTCTGGGCCAGAGTAGTAACCTGTTTATATTGGGTACGTTTTTCATCCGGCCGTGAAAATACTGCCCCCTAGCCTTAACAGTCTGATGGCCTTGAGATAGAAGCTGTTTTTTAGTCTCTCATTCCCTGCTTTGATGCACCTGTACTGACCTCGCCTTCTGGATGTTAGCGGGGTGAACAGGCAGTGGCTCGGGTGGTTGTTGTCCTTGATGATCTTTTTGGCCTTCCTGTGACATCGGGTGGTGTAGGTGTTCTGGAGGGCAGGTAGTTTGCCCCCGGTGATGCGTTGTACAGACCTCACTACCCTCTGGAGAGCCTTACGGTTATGGGCGGAGCAGTTGCCGTACCAGGCGGTGATACAGCCTGACAGGATGCTCTCGATTGTGCATCTGTAAAAGTTTGGGAGTGTTTTTGGTGACAAGCCGAATTACTTCAGCCTCCTGAGGTTGAAGAGGCGCTGCTGCGCCTTCTTCACCACACTGTCTGTGTGGTTGGACCATTTCAGTTTGTCGGTGATGTTTACGCAGAGGAACTTAAAACTTTCTACCCTCTCCACTACTGTCCCATCGATGTGGAAAGGGGGTTATGTTTCCTCTGCTGTTTCCTGAAGTCAACGATCATCATTTTCAACCAGCACGGGCGTCACAAAATCACAAATAGCAATTAAATAAATCACTTACCTTTGAAGATCTTCCTCTGTTTGCAATCCCAAGGGTCCCAGCTACACAATGAATGGTTGTATATCCAAAAAAGCCAAGCCAATGATCTCAGTAATCCACTCGTTCAACTTCCATACAAACTAATCCAAAAGGTTACCAGTAAAGTTTGTCCAAACAAGTCAAAGGATGTTTCTAATTAATCCTCAGGTACTCTAATATCTAAATAAATGATCATATTTAAGACGGAGAATAGTATGTTCAATAGGGAGGATAAATAACAAAGAGTGCGCACCTCATTCACGCACCAACAAGACTACTTTTCTAATGAGAGACACCTTGTAGTTTTTCCAACTACTACAACTACCACTATTTCTTTTTAAACAAGCCTGAAACCCTTTCTAAAGACTGTTGACATCTAGTGGAAGCCATAGTAACTGCAATCTGGGTCCTATCTATTTGTATTTCCCATAGGCTAGCACTGAAATGGCCTGTGACCTCAAAAAAACATTTCCGGATGGATTTTCGCCTGCCATATCAGTTCTGTTATACTCACAGACATTATTTTAACAGTTTTAAAAACTTCAGAGTGTTTTCTATCCAATACTATATGCATATCCTAGCTTCTGGGCCTGAGTAGCAGGCAGTTTACTTTGGGCACATCAGTCATCCCGAAATTCTGAACAATAACCAGTCTCCCAAAGAAGTTTTAATGGGGAGAAGTCTGTCTATAATAAAGCGATGCTCTGCCTTCTTAACAACACTATCAACAAGTCAGGTCCTACAGGCCCTAGTTTTGTCCTTGACTACTGTTCAGTCATGTGGTCAGGTGCCACAAAAAAAGGACTTAGGAAAATTGCAATTGGCTCAGAACAGGGCAGCACGGCTGGCCCTTGGATGTACACAGAGAGCTAATATTAATAATATGCATGTCAATCTCTCCTGGCTGAAAGTGGAGGAGAGATTGACTTCATCACTACTTTTATTTATGAGAGGTATTGACATGGTATTGACATGCACCAAGCTGTCTGTTTAAACTACTGGCACACAGCTCAGACACCCATGCATACCCCACAAGACGTCTCTTCACAGTCCCCAAGTCCAGAACAGACTATGGGAGGCACACAGTACTACATAGAGCCATGAGTACATGGAACTCTACTCCACATCAAGTAACTGACGCAAACAGTAAAATTAGATTTAAAAAAAACAGATTAAGAAAACACCTTATGGAACAGCGAGGACTTTGAAGCAACACAAACATTGGCACAGACACATGCACACACGATAACATACGCACTATACATACACATGGATTTAGTACTGTAGATATGTGGTAGTGGTTGTGGAGTAGGGGCCTGAGGGCACACAGTGTGTTGTGAAATCTGTGAATGTATTGTAATGTTTTAAAATTGTATAAACTGCCTAATTTTGCTGGACCCCAGGAAGAGTAGCTAATGGGGAACCATAATAAATACAAATGGCCATGATTTTGGAATGAGATGTTCGACAAGCAGGTGTCCACATACTTTTGGTCATGTTGTGTAATTAAACATTTTAGGAAGAGAAAGTATTTCACTCATATTGTAATTAATTATAAGTCATATTTCATATAAATGTGTAAACACTGGACAGTTACTTTAAATGGGACAAATGGAGAGATATGAAAGGGGAGCTCATTAAGTGACCTATTGGGGCTACTGGAGAAAATCTTAGTGTATGACTGTACTGTAGCATAGGCCATCTGATGGTGTTCATCGATATCATCCATGAAGAATGTGGTTTTGTTCATTAAGAGCAAATGATTGCATGAATTCACAGCACATACCATAGTAGTAATGTATTACATGTACACTTGAATCTGCAAAGCTGTTTTTTCTGTGCTCTGTTAGCAGGGTCAACAGTCAACCCAGATAGACAACTGCTTGCTGCCTAACTCCACAGGCAAGACTTGCGGCTTGAGTGGTTGGTGTTAAAGATCACACTCTGCATCAGCGTCATCAGCAACTAGAAAACAAATGAAAGTGAATGCACAGCGAAAAATATGAAAAAGATATATATTGGGAAAACAGCTCTCAAAGCCCAGAGAAATGGTTGCAAGCATCAGAAAAGAAGGTAAGAGCGGTGGTTTAACTTATAAATGCCATTGATATCATGTGAATCAATCATATTCATTGGAGAACCCATTCCAAAAGATTTTGTCTCAATACTACCAAAATAATCAAAATGTCATTTCAACTATACACCACCTGTACGACCATCTCACGGTACCAATTTCTCAGTTATTCTCAGTCATCAGTATTCTATTTAAACTTTTAGACATATAATATAACCTTCAAAACCTGATGTATTATACAGTACCAGTCCAGGGTTTTTCAGAATTTTTACTATTTTCTACATTGTAGAATAATAGTGAAGACATCAAAACTATGAAATAACACATATGGAATCATGTAGTAACCAACAAAGTGTTAATCAAATAAAAATATACTTAAACTAGCCACCCTTTGCCTTGATGATAGCTTTGCACACTCTTGGCATTCTCTCAATCAGATTCACCTAGAATGCTTTTCCAATCAAACACCCCTATACATAGAGACACACCCCGAACCACATAATACCCCCTGCCACGTCCTGACCAAACTACAATAACAAATAACCCCTATACTGGTCAGGACGTGACAGTAACCCCCCCCCCCCCCAAAAGGTGCAGACCCCGGATGCACCTCACACAAATAAAACAAAAATCACCCCAAAACAAAAATAAAAATAAATCCCCTAAACTAAAGGGAGGGAAGGGAGGGTGGCTGCCGTCACCGACGGCACACGTGCAACACCCCCCCTCCCCAAACCTCCTACAGTGGAGGTGGCTCAGGCTCAGGTCTTAGTCCCCTCCCTGACCAGTCCACCCCTGCTGAATGCTCAGGGCTGTAGAGCGTCTCTGGGAGCTCCGGACTGTAAGCCGACTCTGGAAGCTCCGGACTGTAGGCAGCCTCACTCGGTTCCGGACTGTAGGCAGCCTCACTCGGTTCCGGACTTTAGGCAGCCTCACTCGGTGCCGGACCGTAGGCAGCCTCACTCGGTGCCGGACCGTAGGCAGCCTCACTCGGCGCCGGACCGTAGGCAGCCTCACTCGGTGCCGGACCGTAGGCAGACTCACTCGGCGCCGGACCGTAGGCAGACTCACTCGGCGCCGGACCGTAGGCAGACTCACTCGGCGCCGGACCGCAGGCAGACTCACTCGGTTCCGGACCGTAGGCCGTCTCACTCGGTTCCGGACCGTAGGGCGACTCACTCGGTTCCGGACAGTGGGCAGACTCACTCGGCTCCGGACAGTGGGCCGCCTCTCTTGGTTCTGGACAGTGGGCCGTCTCTCTTGGTTCCGGACAGTGGGCCGTCTCTCTTGGTTCCGGACGCTCTGGACGAGGCACTGTTGCCGGACGCTCTGGACGAGGCACTGTTGCCGGACGCTCTGGACGAGGCACTGTTGCCGGAAGTTCTGGACGAGGCACTGTTGCCGGAAGTTCTGGACGAGGCACTGTTGCCGGAAGTTCTGGACGAGGCACTGTTGCCGGAAGTTCTGGACGAGGCACTGTTGCCCGGAAGTTCTGGACGAGGCACTGTTGCCGGAAGTTCTAGACGAGGCACTGTTGCCGGAAGTTCTAGACGAGGCACTGTCATCGGAAGCTCAGGACTGGGCTGACGCACTGGAAGCCTGATGCATGGGGCTGGTAGTGGATGTACCAGACTGAGGACACGCACCTCAGGGCTAGTGCGGGGTGCCGGAACAGGACGTACTGGACTGGGCTGATGCACTGGAAGCCTAGTGCATGGGGCTGGTACTGGAGGTATCAGACTAGGGACACGCACCCCAAGGCTAGTGCGATGAGCGGGAACAGGACGTACTGGACTGGGCTGACACACTGGAAGCTTAGTGGGTGGGGCTGGTACTGGAGGTATCAGACTAGGGACACACACACTAAGGCTAGTGCAAGGAGCGGGAACAGGACATACTGGACTGGGCTGACGCACTGGAAGCTTAGTGCGTGGGGCTGGTACTGGAGGTATCAGACTAGGGACACACACACTAAGGCTAGTGCGAGGAGCGGGAACAGGACATACTGGACTGGGCTGACGCACTGGAAGCTTAGTGCGTGGGGCTGGTACTGGAGGTATCAGACTAGGGACACACACACTAAGGCTAGTGCGAGGAGCGGGAACAGGACGTACTGGACTGGGCTGACGCACTGGAAGCATAGTGCGTGGGGCTGGTACTGGAGGTATCAGACTGGAGGCATGCACTTCAAGGCTAGTGCGAGGAGTGGGAACAAGACGTACTGGACTGGGCTGACGCACTGGAAGCATAGTGCGTGGTGCTGGTACTGGAGGTATCAGACTGGAGACACACACCTCAGGGCTCGTGCGTGGAGCGGGAACAGGACATACTGAACTGGGCTGATGTACTGGAGGCCTGGTGCGTGGTGCTGGTACTGTCTCCACCAGCCAGATAGCACGCACCTCAGGACACGTATGTAGAGCTGACTCAGGTGACATCAATTTACGGACACGATCTGTAGGGCGAATGTCATGCCTAATACACCAACACAACAATTTTCCCATCAACTCCTTAATAGTCTCTGCTTCGCTCCCCTCCAATTTTACCCCGACTGGCTCTGGTTCCATCCTCGGCTCCGCCGATCAGTCCATGTGCCCTCCCCCCCCAAAAAAATGTTGGGGTCTGCCTCTCCGGTTTGAACGCTATCCGTTTTCCCCGGTAGCGTTCCCGGTCCTCACCAGACTTGGGCCCTCTCTGGCCAATATCTCCTCCCACGTCCAAAACTCCCGATTGTCCATATAATTATCCCGTTGCTCCTTACCCCGCTGCTTGGTCCTTGGTTGGTGGGAGATTCTGTCACTGGTGTCGTAGGTTAAAGCGGACCAAGACGCAGCGGGGAAATGTGCACTCATCTTCTTTATTAAATGGACAAGAAGGTGAACCAAAACAACACGTACACAAAAAAACACAACGACTAATAACAGGTCGGTAAGGCAACAAAGCTATACCCAGCACAATCTCCCACAAAAAAAACCATGAAAACAAACTCCTACTTATAGGACCTTCAATCAGAAGCAACGATAACCAGCTGCTTCCAATTGAAGGTCCAACCCCAATAAACTAAACATATAAATAGACTAGACAGAACATAGAAATACACTAACATAGAACAGTGCCCAAAAACCGTGGAATACATAAATCAAACACCCCTTTACATAGACACACACCCCGAACCACATACACAAAATACCCCCTGCCACATCCTGACCAAACTACAATAACAAATAACCCCTATACTGGTCAGGACGTGACATATATTATATGTCTAAAAGTTTAAATAGAATACTGATGACTGGGAATGACTGAGAAATTGGTACTGTGAGTAAGTAGCCTAGTGGTTAGAGCGTTGGACTAGTAACCGAAAGGTTGCAAGATTGAATCCCCGAGCAGACAAGGTAAAAAAATCTGTCGTTCTGCCCCTGAACAAGGCAGGGGCAGAACCTAGGCCGTCATTGAAAATAAGAATTTGTTCTTAACTGACTTGCCTAGTTAAATAAAGGTAAAAAAAATAAAAATAACCTTGTCAAGCTGTTTCTGCAGCTTGATATTGAACCTCTACAGGGGTACTGTCTCAGAGTCAGAATCTATAATGCCTTGCAAAAGTATTCAGACCCCTTGGATTTCTTCACATTTTATTGTGTTACAAAGTGGGATCAAAATTGATTTAATTGTATTTCTTTGGGTCAATCTACACAAAATATGTCAAACAGCACGTTTTTTTTTATTTATTTTTAGATAAGATTAATACAAATGTAATAACTAAAATATAGTTGTTGCATAAGTATTCAGCTCCCTGCGTCAATACATGTTAGAAACACCTTTGGCATTGATTACAGCTGTGAGTCTTCTTGGTTAAGTCTGTAGGAGCTTTGCACACCTGTATTGTGCAATTTTTGCCCATTATTCTTTTCAAAATGATTGATGCTCTGTCAAGATGTTGGGGATCATGGCTAGACAGCCATTTTCAAGTCTTGCCATAGATTTTCGAGCAGATTTAAATCAAAACTGTAACTTGGCCACTCAGGAACATTCACTGTCTTCTTGGTAAGTATCCAGTGTAGATGTGTCCTTCTGAAAGCTGAATTCCTCTCCCAGTCTGGTGTAAAGCAGATCAAAACAGGTTTTTCTCTAGGATTTTGCCTGTGCTTAGCTCCATCCCGTTACTTTTTATCCTGAAAAACTCTGCAGTGTTTGCTGATGTTAAGCATGATGCAGCCACCACCATACTTGAAAATAAGGAGGCAGTTACTCAGTGATGTGTTGTGTAGGATTTTTCCCAAACATAAGGCTTTGCATGTAGACCAAAAACTGTATTCCTTTCTTCTTCTTTTTTTGCAGTATTACTTTAGTGCCTTGTTGCATACAAGAAGCATGTTTTGGAATAGTTTTATTCTGTATATTCGTATTCTTCTTTTCACTCTCATTTAGGTCATTATTGTGGAGTCACTACAATGTTGTTGATCAATCCATCAGTTTTCTCCCATCACAGCCATTGAATTCTGTAGCTGTTTTAAAATCCCCAATGGCCTCATGGTAACATTCCTGAGCAGTTTCATTCCTGTCCTGCAGCTCAGTTCAGAAGGAGTATTGTATCTTTGATGTGTCTGGGTGGATTAATACATCATCCACAGCATAATTATTAACTTGACCATGCTTTAAGAAATATCCAATATCTGATTTGTTATTGTTACCCATCTACCAATCACTGCCCTTCTTTACTTGACTGAGGGACCTTACAGATGTTGTAGGTAGGGGAGACAGAGGAGGTTTAGTCGTAAAAAAAAATATTTAAAAATCACACAAAGTGAGTCCATGTAACTTATTATGTGATTTGTTAAGCCACATTTTACTAATGAACTAATTTAGGCTTGCCTAAACAAAGGGACTGAATAATTAAGCAAACAACTATATTTACTTTGTAACACAATAAAATCCAAGGGGTCTGAATACTTTTGAAAGGCGCCGTATCAGTCTCCTCTAAATCCCCAGAGCAAACTGCTCCCTGTTCTTCGCTCCCTTTCCAACCTACTTTATTTCCAGCCTCTCTCTTTTTTTGTCTGTGTATGTCTTTCTCTCTCACACACACGCAAGCACTCACGCACACATTCTCTCTATCATTTACCAAAGAAACACGTTTGCACGTTAGAGAAACTCTCCAGATACATTTTGTCAGTATTCTCCTGTATAATACAGTACTTTATAAGACCAAACGTATTCACCAACTGAGCAACCCCAGTCACATCCCTCTTCCCACAAACCCCTTATGACATTGTATCTTGATAGAATCAGAATCTCTTTCTGGTTTGCCAGTGATGTCACGCTGGAGACGTGTGCAATGGGACTCACCATTACATTGTGAGCTGCCCTGGTTCCCTATAGCTATCAATGGAAAAGTATTACCGCTCGAGCCTCCATCTATCAATGCTTACCCACGATCCTTCATTGGCTGGGACTTTTCACACCATTTCATACCTCTCTCTTTTGCTCTTATCTAAGTCTGACTGTGTTCAGGTTATGCAACTGTACTGTGAACAATTAGTACATTTTGAGAATTTAGTCATTTTGTATCTTTAACACAATTCAGAAGATAGTTGATATGTAGATTACATATTGTATATGGATACATGTGTAGATAATAAATCATATATTATTTTTCTAAACGACTGTGAAATGTTGTTTAGTTCATTAATATCTAATGTACGTTATGTCTAGTCATGCACTTCAATTACCTCAAAGAATATTCAGCAGTTTGCGCACAGCCTAAATGAAGACCTCATGATGCCATGAGTTGTTTTGACCCTGTCTGTCTGCCCGTCACTCTACTTCCTGTCTAGTTCTCTACATGATCACAAGGATGATTTTCACAAGCGTCTGTCCTACACCACCCACAAACTAGAGATGGTGGAGTCTGAGTTTGACTCCACCCGACAGTACCTGGAGACAGAACTCCGTCGAGCCCAGGAAGAGTTGGAGAAATTCACTGACAAACTACGCAGGTATGTCAGCCCCGTTACATGATGTCAGTCCCGGTACACCATGTCAGTTCCTTTACTCCATGTCAGTCCCGTTACTCCATATCAGTCCCGTTACGCCATCTTTATTCTCTTACCAGAGCTCCTGTGTCTAACAAAGCGTGACTATGCCATCTTTCACTTCAATCTAATGAGTCAATGGATTTACAAATCGACTAATTCAACTGAGTCTGCATTGGGAATAATCTAATGCGAGGTTCTACAACTATTGTCTATGATCCTATCCCTGCAGAAACATTGCCTGGCTACCCTTCCACATTGCTCTGACCAACTGATTTTTCTTCTTCCAAGATTAGTCTGGATTTGTCTCCCTCCCCAACAATTTCTAGAATGTTAACTAATAGTAACATTCAGAGAACTGTGCTAAATGTGGCTTTTTCACAATTCTGTCTTAAGTCTGAAAAAATCCTGATGTTACAATTAACCCCAATAGCAGGGTTAGTTGAAACAGTATATGGGACATTGTGTTTAATAGTAAAAATGTGTAGTAATTCAACAATGTTAAGATTTGAAACTGATATTTGGATGAAAATACACTAAATTGACACAAAATATTTTTATTTGATATTTTAGGCATGCTATATTTAAATATTATATTTTGTATTCGCTATCAACATTATTTTTTCTAAAGTAATCTTAGTTGCTGTCATGTCCTGACCAGTAAAGGGGTTGTTTGTTATTGTAGTTTGGTCAGGGCGTGGCAGGGGGTGTTTGTTTAGTGTGTTTCGGGGTTTTTGGTTTATGTTCTATGTTTTCTATTTCTGTGGTTTTCTAGTTTTTCTATGTCTATGTTAGTTTTGTCAATGACCTGCAATCAGAGGCAGCTGTTTGCACCAGGTTGGGGAGTACCGGCGCCCAAAGGAGGAGCTGGAGGCAGCAAAGGCTGAGCGTCGGAGGTATGAGGCACTATATTCTCCATTTCATGAGGTGAGGAGGCAGCCCCCCCCCAAAAAATTGGGGGGGCACACGGGAGTTGGAGTAAGTCAGGCAATAGGCCTGAACCAACTCCTCGTGCTTATTATGGGGAGCGTTTGGCATTGAGAGCACCGTGCTATGCGGAAGTGCGCACGGTCTTGCCCATCCGCACACACAGTCCGGTACGGGTGATACCAGCCCCCCGTAAGTGCCGTGCTAGAGTGGGCATCCAGCCAGGGAGAAGTGCGCCGGCACAGCACATCTGGCCACCAGTGCGTCTCCTAGGCCCAGGCTACCCTACGCCTGCACGGCAGTCATCATGCCTCAGCACAGCCCAGGTCGCCCTGTGCCAGCACTCCGCCCGTGCAGGGCTACAGTGACAATCCAGCCAGGACGGGTTGTGCAGGCTGTGCGCTCCAGACCTCCAGTACGTATTCAAGGCCCAGTGTATCCTGTTCCTGCTCCTCGCACTAGCCCTATGGTGCGTGTTACTGTTCTGGCGCCTCCAAAGCCAGCCCCACGCATCAGGCCTCTAGTGCGCCTGCCCAGTCCAGTACGTCCTGTTCCTGCTCCTCGCACTAGCCCTGTGGGGCATGTCACTAGTCTGGCGCCTCCAAAGCCAGCCCCACACATCAGGCCTTCAGTGCGCAGTCCCCGTCCAGAGCTTCCGGCGACAGTGCCCCGTCCAGAGCCTGCAGAGACGGCCCACAGTCCGGAGACTGCAGAGACGGCCCACAGTCCGGAGCCTGCAGAGACGGCCCACAGTCCGGAGCCTGCAGAGACGGCCCACAGTCCGGAGCCTGCAGAGACGGCCCACAGTCCGGAGCCTGCAGAGACGGCCCACAGTCTGGAGCCTGCAGAGATGCTCCTCAGCCCTGAGCCTCCAGCGACGCTCCTCAGCCCTGAGCCTCCAGCGACGCTCCTCAGCCCTGAGTCTCCAGCGACGCTCCTCAGCCCTGAGTCTCCAGCGACGCTCCTCAGCCCTGAGTCTCCAGCGACACTCCTCAGCCCTGAGCCTCCAGCGACGCTCCTCAGCCCTGAGTCTCCAGCGACGCTCCTCAGCCCTGAGTCTCCAGCGACGCTCCTCAGCCCTGAGTCTCCAGCGACCCACCTCAGCCCGAGGTCTCCAGTGACGCACCTTAGCCCAGAGCCTTCAGCAGTGGTCTACAGCCATGAGCCTTCAAGGGGGGTGGGCAGGTTAGAATGGGGACTAAAGCCGGAGCCTGAGCCACCTCCGTAGTTGGAGGATTGGGGAAGGGGGGGGGGGGTGTAGCACGGGAGCCGTCGGTGACGGTGGCCACCCTCCCTTCCCTCCCTTTAGTTTGGGGTTATTTTTGTGGGGGGTTTTGTGTTTCGGTGCATCCGGGGTCTGCACCTTTGGGGGGGGGGGGGGGGGGGGGGGTACTGTCATGTCCTGACCAGTAAAGGGGTTGTTTGTTATTGTAGTTTGGTCAGGGCGTGGCAGGGGGTCTTTGTTTAGTGTGTTTCGGGGTTTTTGGTTTATGTTCTATGTTTTCTATTTCTATGTGGTTTTCTAGTTTTTCTATGTCTATGTTAGTTTTGCCAATGACCTCCAATCAGAGGGAGCTGTTTGTTGTTCTCTCTGATTGGAGGCCATATTTAAGTGTGTTTGTTTTCACTTGTGTTTGTGGGTGGTTGTTTCCCTGTATAGTCTGAGCACCTTACAGGACTGTTTTCGTCGTTTGTTTTGTATGAGTATTTTTTCCCTTCTAATAAAAAGATGAGCATTCTAACCGCTGCATATTGGTTCGATGATTTCACCTCTTCAGACGACGAAGTATATGACAGTTGCACTGCCAACATTTATGTAAAAATTTTAATTTGTCTATATACTACATCATTTTAGGTAAGGGGTAAGTTGTAACACGGTGTTACAACTAACCCCAAATATACTAAAAAAGGCTTGTAAGAAGAAAAATATATTTATTATTGTCATGAACTATATTCATCAAAATACCTTATCTTACTGATAACATATATGTTATTGTATGTTAGATATATGGAGAATGTTCCACAGATCAATAATCACTTGATTCATGAATTTCAAAATCTTCATAGGCATGTTTGTAAAGACACTAACCAAGCATCGGCTCATTGAATAACACCTTCTAATTGGAGTTGTTTATTCTGTAACCCGTGTTACAATTGTCCCCGGTCTCTCCCTGCAATACCAATGTTTTTTGGCCTACAACTTAATTTGACAGGAAACAAAGAAAAATATATACAAAAATATAGAACGTGTTATGAGATCAATCATTGTTGAGCAGCCTGAAATATAACCTCCAAATCCACTTCTAAAGCATCGTCTTCTTCTTTAACAGACATTTTTTACAATGAATCTCCAAATGCTTGTATCCAAACCCCCATGAGACCGGGCCCAGTGATAACAACATGCAGCAAGCACTGTGTGCTGAAAGAGATAGTAGCCTAATGCTGGTAATGATTTAACTAATGGAAGGTGAAGGTGGAAGAACAGCTTATTCCATTAAGCCCACTAATGTTTTGGAAGCCGACCAGACAGTGTTTTGTGCTGAAATGTTGCCAAAATCCTCAGCTCATTCATGAGTCATGAATGAGCTGTCCTATGCATTTTCCGTCACCTTTTCTCTCCTAAAATTTTTTATTCTGCTTTCATTACATGAAATGTGTTTTTCCATGCTTCAATTGTGAGGATTCACATCTAAAAAGTATTACTGTACAGTATAGTACAGTAAATCAGATATATCCATTGAATAATCTTGAAATTCAAATAACAGTTTTGGATTTTCATATTCATTATTGCTTTTGAAAGCATATTCATACTCAAGACTATGTTTCACCAATGTGTACTCTTTCCTGTCCTGCAGGATCCAGAGCAGTTATGCAGCTCAACAGAGGATCAATCAAGACCTGGAGGACAAGGTGCACAGGACAGTAAGACACCTGATCAGCCATACACTCTGCTGACACCCACTCCAATACCACACACTTTTGACACTTCAATTGGTTCCGCCAGTTAAGCTCAATCAAGCAGACCTGAAGTAACATCATCCTTCACATTTGACTCCACTGAGCTGATGTACAGTGAAATGACCTAAAAACAACTATTGTTCCAGGCAGTTTGTTGCAAGACTCCAACAGCATTGTGTCTGCCTCTGACAGTCTATACTGGTGTCAACGAAGAAACTCAGAAACAGCATCTCACCTCAGGTCTCCTGGAGTCTTCCGAGACCTGCGAGAAGACCATTTGAATTGGCAACATTTCAACCTCAATTGGCATTCCTACCTTCATTACTCGGTGTTACAGTACATCACCTAGTGTGCCCATAAAGTCCTGTCCCTTAAGCACTTCTTCACTCCTAAGAGTCTCCACCTCTTCACAGTTGTGGCGGAGGTGCATTACCAAGATGTTGGTATTGACACTACAGGGATAAATTTGCTGTGTCCAAATGCTCCCTGTAAGTACCTCAGCTCTCACTTTGTTCTCATAAATAATGTAGGAGGTGGATGGAGGTTTGCTCTACGCTCCCCACCGGCCACTCCGGTGGTACCCTTGGGGCCCCTGGTGAATACAGCATCTAAGGAATAAGCTCTATTTAAGGCAGCCTGGCAGACAGGTTTAGATAAGGCAGCCTGGGATGCAGCTCCATGCGCCACACTCCAGTGAATTGAGAAATCATGTTTACTTTCCCTGCAACCATTCCAGTTAGCTTTAGATTCCGTTTGATAAATACACAAGTCGATGTCTTGATAGTTACACCGCCGCCGTGCACCTTATGTTGCATTTACAATGGAGTTGTTTTAATATTTCATATCCTTTAAGATAAAAAGGCTTTAGAATATTAATGTTGCTGATAAGGCTGACCTGTTGGTCAGGGTCTGGTGTCAGTGCATGAAAGGGAAAACCCCAGCTCTGTTTCACTAAGCAATACACACACGTTAGTATGCATGCACGCTTGCATCACACACACCCTCTCATGGAGAGACTACATAACATAAATTGTAGCGTCACGTCTGTCAAAAGACTGCTGAATGCAACGACTAATGAGCAACCGTAGTTCTGGTGCTTTGGTTTCCCCGTCACTGGTTATTTTTGACTTATCAGGATTGGGTGAAGATGGTACTTAACGTGGGGGCGGGGATTTCAAGCAGAACTTTATTGGAAGGGGTGGGGCTTTGTTTGAGATCTTCCGTTTAGGGGGGGGGTTGAAACTTCGTTAGTCTCGTTAGTTTATTTCCCTTATACATTTCCCCCCAGAACCTAATCGAGCATCTGACGCAATCTCACGCACACACTTACGCACGTGCACACACACATGGCTCTGAGGCACCTTGGCCCCTGTAATTGGAGCTTGGACAGATTGGCTCTAGGAGTGAGTGAGTGAGTGAGTGTGTGTGTTTGTTTTAAGAAGTGTGCTAAGAGGCTTACCAGCTTTGTTTTGTAAAATACAGCCAATATAACATAGGCCAAACAGTAAAAATGATAACAAGAACAACTATCATGAAAATATTTAAAGGAAGAACACCTAAGAATGGGTATATTGATTATTCCACACACCTCCTGAATTGAGGTGGAGCTGTCTGTCTTGGTGATCGGCTATGTGGTCTGTGGTTTGAGTTCTTAGATGAGAACTCCAGTATAATTGATCCGAACATGCGGTCTCCCTTGGTGAGAGGCCCCTCTCACCACTCTAAAAGCAATTACATGATCAGAGACGGAGCGCAATCCATGTCCAAAGTGATAAAACCTGACATAGGACCTTGTTAGAAAACTACTACAACTTATTTTTCTGGGCATATCTCTCCCAATCTCCCCCGACAAGAGCTCCCCTTCCAATTCGTTCCTCCTTCAGACCCCAAAGACACTGTCATTACTGTTCAAGATGAGTCCATGGTCAGGCCTCAGGACCATATTTAAGACGTACTGTGTGACTGTATCATGTTTAAAAAGAGATTTTTAATCTCATCAAAACAGAAGTTTGAGTCAATGGCTGATTCTCCGTGTGGCCATTTTAATAGAATACGACTGTCTCAACATTGACCCTAGATATGCTTGTTTGTGGGCTACATGTTTTGTAGGCCTATTATATCCATTGGTGCTGAGGTATAAGAAAATCAATAACCTATCTATTACATGTCATTATATGACAATTTTCAAACATTGATCCAGGCAAAGTACTGTATATTATTTACACCAGTTCTACAGTATTTGTGTATTATTCACTGTTTCTTCACCCATCGCTCTTTAGCACGTCTGAGTAATCAGAATTGCATTGTCACAACAGACAACAGACAAAAATATTTATCCCAAATCATATTCTGTCACACACTTCTACTGTATTCCAGTCATGTGTACATTTGTTTTGAATTGGTTGGCTTTTCAAAGGAATTAGCTTCCATGGACCTTGATATCACCATTCATGACAGGAAGTAGTACAGGATTGCTTCAGAAGCATGCCTCATTGTGATTGCCATTCCTTTTGATGTCTCGCAATGGCATTTTAAGGGGAAAATATTTCTCGAGCAGGAAATGGTCTTAGATAGACACACGGTGACAAAGAGGTTCAATCAAATCATGCAATTAAAAAGTTCTGGAGGAGAAACTACGGGGAAGGTCATTAGAAAAAAATAAACCAAACGATTAAAACAACCAAGTAAGAGAATAGAGTGGGAGGATTTCCAAAAGGGTTCCTATTATTTTGCATAGGGACCAGAGTTGTTTCAGACCATGTTATCCAACTAGGGCCCAGAATTTAACCTGGTCAGGTCACATGGTCAGTGAAAAACTCCTGGCCCTATTTTTTGGGAATTAAGTCCTCCCTGGACCCTGGCGACTCCAGTGTTGACAGAGCTGTGGAGCTGTCTGCCTGGTCAGTGCTGAAAAGCTCATAGAACAAAATAGTATTTCGTAAAAGACCATTTTGAACTGTATATGGATTGGTAGAATGCAAGGCCCCCAGAACAAATGTGTACTCTAATGACTACTTTAATTAGCCCATCAGAATAGAGTGGAAAGCTTAATGAAGCCTTGGTTCTATGACGAAGGGTTAGCTTGCCTCCTCATGACACCAGTGAACAAGGTAATTAGTGGTGCTGAGGCCCCTGGAGTGGTTGTTGTTTTTGTTAGTGTTGTTGTTGTCCAAAGCCACCACACACGATCTGGGGGCGAAATAGCTAACAGCTAATGAATGATTCACATACAGTATGGCACCTTGAGGGTAATATTGCCCTCAAGGAGATGTTTGTGTTTGTGCTTGCACACAAGCAGGGGTGTGTGTGCCTTTCAAGATCCCGGCTAAGCAGGCAGCTCCCGGCCCTACTGGCACTGCAGTGAGCGGTGCTGACACTCTTCATCTAATTAGAGTTCTCATCAGGGTGTGCTCCCTTTCTGCCGTGCTCACCAGTGTGCCAGAAGAGCCTGTTTTCTGAGCCGTACATTTCTCAATGTGCTATTCGCAGTGCACTCATTAGTCAATGCTTTTCAATGAAAAGTGCAAATTACACCCAGGGGATAGGCATCACAGAACATACAGCTCACCAAATTGGGTTATTGTTGCCACCGTTCTGCTTTTTTTTTTGTTTACCAAGCTTCTTCAAATCAAATGTATTTATAAAGCCCTTCTTACATCAGCTGATCTGAAAGCGCTGTACAGAAACCCAGCCTAAAACCCCAAACAGCAAGCAATGCAGGTGTAGAAGCACGGTGGCCAGGAAAAACTCTCTAGAAAGGCCAGAACCTAGGAAGAAACCTAGAGAGGAACCAGGCTATGAGGGGTGGCCAGTCCTTTTCTGGCGGTGCCGGGTGGAGATTATAACAGAACATGGCCAAGATGTTCAAATGTTCATAGATGACCAGCAGGGTCAAATAATAATAATCACAGTGGTTGTCGAGGGTGCAACAGGTCAGCAACTCAGGAGTAAATGTCAGTTGGCTTTTCATAGCTGATCATTCAGAGTATCTCTACTGCTCCTGCTGTCTCTAGAGAGTGGAAAACAGCAGGTCTGGAACAGGTAGCACGTCCGGTGAACAGGTCAGGGTTCCATAGCCGCAGGCAGAACAGTTGAAACTGGAGCAGCAGCACGGCCGGGTGGACAGCAAAGAGTCATCAGGCCAGGTAGTCCTGAGGCATGGTCCTAGGGCTCAGGTCCTGAGAAAGAGCGAGCGAGAGAGATAAAGAATTAGAGAGAGGATACTTAAATTCACACAGGACACCGGATAAGACAAGATAAATACTCCAGATAAAACAGACTGACCCTAGCCCCCCGACACAAACTACTGCAGCATAAATACTGGAGGCTGAGACAGGAGGGGTCGGGAGACACTGTGCCCCATCCGACGATACCCCCGGACAGGGCCAAACAGGCAGGATATAACCCCACCCACTTTGCCAAAGCACAGCCCCTCACCATTAGAGGGATATCTTCAACCACCAAAATACCATCCTGAGACAAGGCCGAGTATAGCCCACAAAGATCTCCGCCACGGCAGAACCCAAGGGGGGGCGCCAACCCAGACAGGAAGATCACGTCAGTGACGCACCACTCCTAGGGACAGCATGGAAGAGCACCAGTAAGCCAGTGACTCAGCCCCTGTAATAGGGTTAGAGGCAGAGAATCCCAGTGGAGAGAGGGGAACCAGCCAGGCAGAGACAGCAAAGGCGGTTCGTTGCTCCAGTGCCTTTCCAATCACCTTCACACTCCTGGGCCAGACTACACTCAATCATAGGACCTACTGAAGAGATGAGTCTTCAATAAAGACTTAAAGGTTGAGACCGAGTCTGCGTCTCTCACATGGTAGGCAGACCATTCCATAAAAATGGAGCTCTATAGGAGAAAGCTCTGCCTCCAGAAATTCTAGGGACAGTTAGGAGGCCTGCGTCTTGTGACCGTAGCGTACGTGTAGGTATGTACGGCAGGACCAAATCGGAAAGATAGGTAGGAGCAAGCCCATGTAATGCTTTGTAGGTTAGCAGTAAAACCTTGAAATCAGCCCTTGCCTTAACAGGAAGCCAGTGTAGGGAGGCTAACACTGGAGTAATATGATCAAATTTTTTGGTTCTAGTCAAGATTCTAGCAGCCGTGTTTAGGACTAACTGAAGTTTATTTCGTGCTTTATCCGGGTAGCCGGAAAGTAGAGCATTGCAGTAGTCTAACCTAGAAGTGACAAAAGCATGGATTAATTTTTCTGCATCATTTTTGGACAGAAAGTTTCTCATTTCTGCAATGTTATGTAGATGGAAAAAAGCTGTCCTTGAAACAGTCTTGATATGTTCATCAAAAGAGAGATCAGGGTCCAGAGTAACACCGAGGTCCTTCACAGTTTTATTTGAGACGACTGTACAACCATCAAGAGTAATTGTCAGATTCAACAGAAGATCTCGTTGTTTCTTGAGACCTAGAACAAGCATCTCTGTTTTGTCCGAGTTTAAAAGTAGAACATTTGCAGCCATCCACTTTCTTATGTCTGAAACACAGGCTTCCAGCGAGGGCAATTTTGGGGCTTCACCATGTTTCATCGAAATGTACAGCTGTGTGTCATCCACATAGCAGTGAAAGTAACATTATGTTTCCGAATGACATCACCAAGAGGTAAAATATATAGTGAAAACAATAGTGGTCCTAAAACGGAACCTTGAGGAACAAGGTTTACAGTTGATTTGTCAGAGGACAAACCATCCACAGAGACAAACTGATATCTTTCCGACAGATAAGATCTAAACCAGGCCAGAACTTGTCCGTGTAGACCAATTTGGGTTTCCAATCTCTCCAAAAGAATGTGGTGATCGATGGTATCAAAAGCAGCACTAAGGTCTAGGAGCACGAGGACAGATGCAGAGCCTCGGTCTGACGCCATTAAAAGGTAATTTACCACCTTCACAAGTGCAGTCTCAGTGCTATTGTAACCGATGTGAAATGGCTAGTTAGTTAGCGGTGGTGCGCGCTAAAAGCGTTTTAATCGGGTGACGTCACTTGCTCTGAGACCTGAAGTAGTTGTTCCCCTTGCTCTGCAAGAGCCGCAGCTTTTGTGGCACGATGGGTAACGATGCTTCGTGGGTGTCAGTTGTTGATGTGTGCAGAGGGTCCCTGGTTCAAGCCCAGGTTGGGGCGAGGAGAGGGACGGAAGCAATACTGTTACACTACGATGGGGTCTAAAACCAGACTGAAGCGTTTCGTATACATTGTTTGTCTTCAGGAAGGCAGTGAGTTGCTGCGCAACAGCTTTTTCTAAAAATTTTGAGAGTAATGGGAGATTCGATATTGGCCGATTTAATTTATTCATACATTTTTTATATTTTCTGGGTCAAGGTTTGGCTTTTTCAAGAGAGGCTTGCTTTATTAATGCCACTTTTAGTGAGTTTGGTACACATCCGGTGTATAGAGAGCCGTTTATTATGTTCTTGCTAGTTTTCTCAGCATTTGACGTACCCAACATGCATTACCCCTTAACCATTAGCCAGGCTTGTCATGGATTGACGGAAAAAATCTCAAACAGCTATCAAACTTGACCTAGATAAAGACATGAACTAAAGCTCCTTCAAAAGATACTGTTTCACACCCTAAGAATTGAACTGGGGCCAGAAGGGAAAAGGAGCTAAAGAAAACCTAAAAGATTTAGTTGAAGCACATCAAACTTTAGATTAATTGGCTTTCAAGTCACATATGGCCAGCCCTATCCTTTAGAGACTTGTAGGCATTTCAGAGAATTTTACACCGATTGATCATTTAAAACTTTTGAGCAGGTAGTTATTTCTTGAGAGGCTGATATCCTTTTTTTTCCAGGTTACAAATTGTATTTTTTCTCAGAAGCCTGTAAATCTTGTATTTTTCTCTCCCCTTCCCCAACTCTAGTATACAGTAATTGCGTCTCGGGGGGGGGATAAGCTCCGTTTGTTGTCCGGTGAAGACAGCAGTTCAGTGGAGACAGACAGGCAGGGGGATATAAAAAAATACATTTAAAAAACACTGCAAAACACAATTTAGCTCCAAATTGAGGTGCTAAAGTGAGGGACAAGGATTGCATCTGCATGTACAAATATGATTTTTCAATATTCACATAAGCCCAGTAGTATTCTGCAGTCTATGATAAAAAAGTACTCTACCTCTGTAAATTTCCTTGCTGCCCCATTGTGTGAGGCATTGGTACATCAAATTATCAAACTTTGGCTGGATGTGGATGAAAGTACAGTAGGCTACACTGTCGACTCTATGGGGAACAAAAAAAGTACTCAAGTCAGTCACTGGATGGCCATGACTAGGTCTGTTGGGGTGACCATATTACCACCACAACGGCAGTCATGAGTCATGACTGCAGTAAAATTCTACTTGACCATTGATGGTAATCTCCTCTTACGCACTCTGGACATGCGTTAGTAAAACCAAACTCGCTAATGACCATCAGGTCGCTAATGGATGGTACTCAGGGCTCTATTGTCCCTCTAACCACTCTGACATCAATGCAAATGCAATCGAAAACACACATCAAACACTTCTCAAAACAGTACGTGCTTTTAAAACGCACCTCACTGTGATTGATCAATTTGAAGAATTGAAACTGAGTGGAAAACATGGTAGATGTTTTCAAAGCCTTACAACAAAATGGACAGCGCTTTCTAAGGTGATGAGGTGAATTCAAAACACGCATATGCATAGGCCTATATACAGTATGAGCCCAAGCCAGAAAAAAAACCTAAATGAAAATGATTGTGCGGTTATACAATACATAATGGTTATACAATACATAGCCTACCACATATTACACACTGCAGCCTACAATTATAGTGAATTGTATTTGATTTTGAATAGCCTAGTAATAGGGAATTTTTTTATAGTTTCATAATTAATAGGTTGACATCACCTTTATCCACAGAATCTCACCACCTGCGTTTCCATCTCCTCCCCTCTGTCCTTCATTGCTTTCTCCAGCACACAGAGAGAGGGGATCATTTTTACAGTCAACATAGCCACTTCCAGTGGTGTAAAGAACTTAAGTAAAAAATACTTTAAAGTACTACTTACGTAGTTTGAGGTATCTGTACTTTACTAAAGCTTCCCTGTAGCTCAGTTGGTAGAGCATGGTGTTTGCAACGCCAGGGTTGTGGGTTCGATTCCCACGGGGGGCCAGCACAGGAAAAAAAACACAAAAAAATGAAATGTATGCAGTCGCTCTGGATAAGAGCGTCTGCTAAAATGTAAATGTACTATTTATATTTTTGACTACTTTTACTCCGCTACATTTCTGAAGAAAATAACGTACTTTTTACTTTCACTGACACCCAAAAGTACTTGCTACATTTTGAATGCTTAGCAGGACAGGAAATTGGCCCAATTCACACACTTATCAAGAGAACACGTGGTCATCCCTACTGCCTCTGATCTGGGGGACTCACTAAACACACATGCTTGAGTGTTGGAGTATGACCCTGGCTATCCATAAATAAATAAAAACAAGAAAATGGTGCAGTCTGGTTTGCTTAATATAAGGAACTTGAAATGATTTATACTTTTACTTTTGATACTTAAGTATATTTAAAACCAAATACTTTTAGACTTTTACTCAAGTAGTATTTTACTGAGTGCCTCACTTTTACTTGAGTAATTTTCTATTAAGGTATCTTTACTTTTACTCATGTATGACAATTGGGTACTTTTTCCACTACTGGCCACTTCATATGCACACTCTCACTCCAGACTGGGAAAAAATTGCCTTTCTATTTTATTCAGCTAAGTTCAATTATATTCTTCTTACTATAAAAGCATATAGTATAAAATAATGGCACGGGACTTATAAACATATCTTGTCTGCTAAATGAACAAGCCTACAGCCTATGGCATGGCACATAGCCAGATAACGTACAGTAAGACGACTCATATTGTTCTTCTGAAATAAATGTTCTTCATATCATAATGTTTCTTTAAACTCGCCTAAAATAAATAATGGATTTATTTGTGATGGTGTATATTTAATTGATTTAGACTTTTTTTAAATGTAGATGTTCCAAAGGTGCTTGTATGTGTGGAGGCCATTACTCACTCTCTACCCCAACAATTGTAATTAAATAAAGCCTCAAACTGTACTGCCAAGATGGAATATGACCATGTCAGTCATCATATGCAAATCTATAATATCCTTCACTCTTTTAATCTATGGGCAACCTCTAGACGATTTCCAATATTCGGATGTTAATCAGCCCTCGGCTGAATGTCAATCCAAACAGGTTGCAGATTAGATAAGGGTATTCAACAAACCCAAGAAACAGTTGGAGTCATTCAAATTCAAGCTAAATGTAATGGCTACAACTCACATTTTTACAATTTCCACCTTCCCTGGAGTGGACATGCTCAATACCTTTCTGGCAACTTTACAAACCCATTCCACGTTAGGAAGGGCTAGTTTTGTGAGAGGGGGTTTTGGGATGTGAAAATCTCTGAAAAAAGCTGGGGACAAGGCGTTAGCAGCTTTGGAGACGCATGTCAGGAGGAGACTCGTGTCAGTCTCTTATGTAGGAGGCCTATAGCAAGGCCCACCTTCCCCCAGAGTGAAATATGATTACAATGTGGAACATAATGTGCCCGAATGAGACCGCCAAAGCAACATGCCAGAGCAGATTAATGAGAGACTTACAGAATGGATTTGAATATCAATGCCAACCCGTTGCTTAAACTGACCTCTAATTGACTTCTATTAAACTGCTCCCCCACCCCGTATTTCAAAACAATCGTGACCCTTGTGCGGTGGAGACTCAATGATGCATCCTTTGTCAAATCCTAAATCACACAACAGGGGATTAACAATTATTGGGTGAGGGGGAAAGGATCTTGTTGGCATGTATTGTTTGAGGTTAAATCTCAGGAAATACTAAGGTGTCAAAGATTGCTTTAACCACTTTCATTTCTCAGGACTATGATTGATGCTTTCTCATCCTGGCAGAGTAATTGGTTTTATATGGGCACTGGCCAGTGAAATCTTATTTTAATTAAGACCTGCTACTGGCCTAGAGAGCAGGAACACTGACTGACTGGCTGCTCTCCTCTTCTCCCTCTTTCTCTTCCTGGTCTTTCAATTCCTCCTCTCTCTCTTCCCTCCTTTAGTCCCAGCACCATGATGACGAGAAAAGAGCGCTGAGTCGGGAGATCATCGTCCTCAACAATCACCTCCTGGAGGCCAAGATCACAATTGAAAAGCTCAGAGAGGACAATGTGAGTATACTGTATAGCCGCCAGTCATTGTGCATCAGTGAATCACTGAAACAACAAAACAGCCAGTTAGACGACCAATGCCTGGTGGTGGCCTTGCCACTTGTGCCACCTATAACATGAACCCAACATAAAAACCTGCGCTGATAGTACATTCTTTGAAGTGCTATTGTGTGGAGAGAGACACGTGAAAAAGTATTTGCCCACTTTCAAATTCTCTATTTTTGATACTGTTATCAGATCTTCAGCCAAAACCTAATATTAGATAAAGTGAACCTGTTTACAAATAAAAAATATTTTTGTACTTATTTTACTTATTGAATTAAAGTTATGTAACACCCAATTCCCCTATGTGAAAAAGTAATTGCCCCCTTACACTCAATAAATGCTTCCTGTAGTTGTTGATCAATCTCTCACACTGCTGTGGAGGAATTTTGGCCCACTCTTACATGCAGAACTGCTTCAACTCATTTATGGATAACATGGGTCCCATTGTGCCTGGCGAAAACCAAACACTGCATTCCACAGTAAGAACCTTCTACCAACGGTCAAGCATGGTGGTGGTAATCCCAGACCTAATCCCAACTGAGATGTTGTGGCAGGACATGAAACGAATAGTTCATGCTTGAAAACTCACAAATGTTGCTGAGTTAAAGCTGTTCTGCATGGAAGAGTGGGCCAAAATTTCTCCACTGCGACGTGAAAGACTAATCAACAACTACAGGAAGCGTTTGGTTGGAGTCATTGCAGCTAAATGGTGACACAACCAGTTAAGGGTGCAATTACTTTTTCACACATGGGCATTGGGTGTTGCATAACTTTGTTGATGAAATTAGAAAGGCGACAAATACTTTTTCACACCATAAAGTATTTGCTCTTTCCTTGACATAGACAGACTAGGTGAATTCAGGTGAAAGCTATGATCTCTTATTGATGTGACTTGTTAAATCCACTTCAAATCAGTGTAGCTAAATGGGAGACCAGGTTAAAATAATGATTTTTAAGCCTTGAGACAATTGAGACATGAATTGTGTGTGTGTGCCATTCAGAGGGTGAATGGGCAAGATAAGTGCCTTTGAACGGGGTATGGTAGTAGGTGCCAGGTGCACTGGTTTGAGTGTGTCAAGAACTGCAATGCTGCTGGGTTTTTCACACTCAACATTTTCTTGTGTGTATCAAAAATGGTCTACCACCCAAAGGACTTCCAGCCAACTTGACACAACTGTGGAAAGCATTAGAGTCAACATGGGCCAGCATCCCTGTGGAACGCACCTTGTAGAGTTCATGCCCCGACAAATTGAAGCTGTTCTGAGGGCAAAAGGGGGTGCAACTCAATATTAGGAAGGTGTTCCTAATGTTTTGTACTCTGTGTACAGTAGTTACTCCTAAATCAATAGGGGATTTGAGACTGTAAGCAGGTTTAAAGCTAGAGTCTGGATTTAGCCCTGGGGACCTACTGTGTCAATCTACGGTCTTCGTCTCATTGATGTGAACGCCTCAATCATCTGCCTAGCTTCGCGCTCTACCTAGCTCTTTGCAGGGCTGCTGTGCTAGCTAGACACATCTGAGCCATTGGGCATGATGAGAATCCCCTTGAATCCAGGGAGGCTGATTGGGGTCAGAATTGGGTCTTACAGGAGAACTTTATCTGTTAGGAGGAGAAGGCAGACATGCTGTCTTAAGGGAATGCTTTGAATTAATTGGAGATGGCAGAATGATTCTAATGTGAGGAAGACCAAATAAGCCATTAGGTTGACTCTGGCTGCATTTACAGATGTGGAAGGAAGAGTTGGGTGGTAGCTACTTCTGTTAGCAACAGCTTTCACAGCTAGCCATTTTTCTCGGGTTGCAACCAAAAGCTATTCTCTCAGTTAGCATGGAACTTCTTCACATCAGAGTCCTGAGAGAAAAACCATGGCTGACATTGAGACATCAATGACTGGACGAGACAGGTCTTTGTCCTGCCTTCAAACTACCACAGTCCCAATTGTTCTGTATGTGAGAAAAAAAAATGCACACAGTTAACTAGAAGGAGAATAGAAGCTGTCAAAGAAATGCCTTTGATGTTTGTGAGAGGGCTGTCAGATTTTGCTGTGTCACAGAGGAGTTGCAGTGGAAAAGCGAGAGCATGGATACAGACTGACAGAGAGGGAGCTTACTAGCCTAGCCTCTAGATCAGAGGAGAAGAGCCCATTTCAGAAGCCCCGTAATGAAATTAAATAGTGAAGAGCTGTATTGCAATTGAAAAAAGTTCCTCAGAGTTAATACGATTTTGCGGATCATTAATGCCGTTGTCAGCGCCACAGGGGCCTGATGAGAAAAACAAGCACTATTTTCTGGGTGGATGGATTTATTCCGTGGCCAATGATGCGTTTGTTACTTCGATTGGGTTCTCCCAAAGTGTTAGACCCTCAGAGCTTTAAATTGTAGTAAACTTTTGGGGTTGTCACAAGAGGGTTGAGGGGGAAAACAGCTTCAGGATGTAGCAATCACTCTGGAATATTTTTTTCGGGGGCATTCTTTTTTGTTTGTCAAGCATTGGTAGGTTAGCAACGCCACATGCTGAAATGACTGTTTGGTCCCATTCTACTTTGTTGTACTAATACCATGTCATTACATGTAGTAACCTATTTGAAACAAATGTCGGTCAGTTACTCCCATTACAATATATACAGTTCTTAGTCTGCACGGCATCCCAACCTATGACTCAACAGTGTTTATCTTTCCCATTTCCCAGGACCTTTACAGGAAGGACTGTAACCTGGCAGCCCAGCTCCTCCAGTGCTCCAAGTCACACCACAGAGCCCACAAGCTATCTGAGGTGAGTTCTGCTCTCCACTCACACTAACAAATAGCCCCACGTATTATTTCCCCTGTTGATTTCACCGTGCAAACCGTCTAAGACAACATCTAGTCCACTCGAAGGGGAGTAGGAAGTGAGGTATGAGAGAAAATCCTCACAGTTCCTCATAAAAATTCCTCAAGGACGTGGGACTATCTTTTAAATGTAAGGTCATGCATATATGGACGAAGTAGTAATGCAGCTATGGTATGAAATTGACAGAGTTATTGAGGTACTGTAGGATATCAGCATCCACAGCTGTTGACTCATTCGGCTCCCCATACTCCGATGAAATAACAGTGATTGGCTTTTGAAAACACATTCCTCCTTTCGAGTCGACAAAGTGACCAATTCCAGAGCATTGACGAATCCATCAAACATGCAGCGATGAATATAGCTGAGTGCGATCAAAGGGATGCTGTATGATTTTCATTGGGACTTAACTCTGCAACCAGCCAGAGAAATGTATCGTGTACAGAGGAGCCCCACGGGGAAAGCTGCTGAAAACGGCATGTTGGAGTTACGCATTAACCCTGCAGTCTCACCTACTTTTCCACTCAATTCTCAAATGGGGAAAGCAGGCTGCTAAAAATAGCTCCATACTTCAAACACTGGTATTTTTCTGCTGGGTGTCTATTTTCGACAAAAAAGCAACAGTGGCTATTTTATATTTTTTATTCTCAGCTGGAGACCTTGAGCACTGGTCTAATTTAAATCTAAGCTGCTCCCAGTGATTTTTTTTATTACTGGCCTATACACAATACCCCATAATATCAGAGTGTAATTGTTTTTCGAAATGTTTACAAATTAATAAAAAATTAAAAGCTGAAATGTGTTGAGCCAATAAGTATTCAACCCCTTTGTTATGGCAAGCCTAGATAAGTTTAGGAGTAGAAATGTGCTCAACAAGACACATAATACATTGCATGGACACAATAATAGTGTTGAACATGTTTTTTTTTATTGACTACCTCGTCTCTGTACCCCACACATCTGTAAGGTCCCTCAGTCGAGCATTTCATTTCAAACACAGCTCAACCACAAAGACCAGGGAGGTTATCTAAAGAGGGCACATATTTGCAGATAGCCCAAAAAATAAGCAGACATTGAATATCCCTTTGAGCATTGTGAAGTTATTAATTACACTTTGGATGGTTTATCAATACACCCAGTCACTACAAAGATACAGCCGTTTTTCCTAACTCAGTTGCTCGAGAGGAAGGAAACCGCGCAGGGATTTCACTGAGGCCAATGGTGACTTTAAAACCGTTAGAGTTTAATGGCTGTGATAGGAGAAATCTGAAAATGGATCAACAACATTGTAGATACGCCACAATACTAACCTAAATGACAGATTGAAAAGGAGCCTGTACTAATGAAAATATTTCAAAACATGCATCCTGTTTGCAATTAGACTCTAAAGTAATATTGCAAAAAATGTGGCAAAGCAATTAACTCTATGTCTTGAATACAAAGGGTTATGTTTTGGGCAAATCTAACACATTACTGAGTACCACTCTCCATATTTTTGAGGATAGTGGTGGTTGCATCATGTTATGGGTATGATGGTAATTGTTAAAAAAAATAAACAGAATGGATCTAAGCACAGTTAATGTTCCTGAGTGGCCAAGTTACATTTTCAACTTAAATCTACAGCAAGAATTGATTGGTTGTCTAGCAATGATGAACAACCAATTTGACAGAGCTTGAACATTTTAAAGAATAGTGGGCAAATGTTGCACAATCCAGATGTGGAAAGCCCAGAAAGAGACACAGCAGTAATCTCTGCCAAAGGTGCTTCTACAAAGTATTGACTCAGGTGGGGGTAAAACTTATGTAAATTAGATCTTTTT
The DNA here is from genome assembly GCF_901001165.1 of Salmo trutta. Classification (NCBI taxonomy): domain Eukaryota; kingdom Metazoa; phylum Chordata; class Actinopteri; order Salmoniformes; family Salmonidae; genus Salmo; species Salmo trutta. Next base: position 42,780,368 of record NC_042981.1, on the reverse strand, counting down.
GTATTTCACTTTCAATAAATGTACAAACCTTTGGTGTGGTGTATTATGTGTTGATGGGTGAGACCAATTTTTTTTTACCATTTTGAATTCATGCTGTGACAACAAAATGTGGAATAAGTCAAAGAGCATGAATACTTTGAAGGCATTGTACAAGTGTGTATTGATGAAAGTGTGTGTCTTGATGTACCTCTGTCCATGCTGATGTACGTATCCTTCAACTTAGCGATTGTAAACTGAGAAATTAGAAAAAGAAGGGCCAAAGCACAGCAATGGAGGGGTTGTGGTCAGCAAAGTTCTGACAAGTTCATTGGAGAGGGTAGTGCAAGTCCCAACGGGTGTCCGAGCTGGTCTGAGTAAACACACAATAATAAATTACTTCTCTAAACTCAAACTCTAGATTGGAGTCTAGGGAACAGCATTGACAAAAAAACAGCTGTGTGGATGTGGCAAGCATTCGATAATGGCGTGGTTGTGAATATGAATGGGGAGATTTGATGGTGGTTGTCAGCATTGTATGAATCTATATGCAGTCCATTTTTAGGAATGCTTTGTTGTCGAGAAAGTTATGCTGGTAAAATAGATAAAACGTTACTTTGTTAGAGCAGTAGTAGTCCTCCATTATTTATTGCTGTAATTTCTGAATCCATCTCTTAAATTCACTCCCATTTCTTCCTTTATGTTTGGCTATCCAGGTTTCTTTCCTTCCTCTCTTAGAATTTCTCCTCACCATCCCGCTCTCTCTTTCCAGCTGCCCATTGACTTCCAGGAGCGGGTGAGCTCGCACATAGAGAAGCACGGATGCGGCGTCACAATGGCGCTGTGCCACTCATTCTACTCCGATGCTGTGCCCACCGCCGTCATCGCCAAGGTGCTAGAGAAGCCCGAGCCGGGCAGCAGCTGCCCAGTCACCCGCTCAACCAGCCCCCAGCCATTGGTGGACGAGGGGCATGACCATGACTTCGTGACCAATAGCGTGGGCAGTGAAATCCTTCAGCGCCGTACCGCCTACCGGACTGCCGACCTGTACTGCAGCGACACGGCCCTCTACTGCCCTGAGCGCTGGCAGGAGCGCAGGCAGAGCGTAGAGGTCCATGGCCTCCCCAAGGGTCTCTTCCTCCAGGCCCAGAACTCCAACCCTCAGGAGGTGGCCTTCCATTCAGGTAACTTCTCCCAACACAGGCCCCCCTCCTTCCACGGAGAGTTTACGGTGGGCTCCTTGCCGGCCTCTAGCTCCTACTCCAGCTTCAGCCAGGCGTCCGAGGAGGAGAAGGGAGGGGAAGGCTGCGGTGGCGGCCCCAGCAGCACCATGTCCTCCTCCCACCAGGCGCTCTACATGGACTGGCGTGATGGGGGGTACGTTGAGTGCAAGAGCACCTCTTCTTATGAGAAGGACAGCCCTCCCAGCCACAGCCTCTTCCCCAAGTCCCACAGCTTCCAGCACATGGCGATGCCGCCTTCCCCCAACCCAGCGAAAGGCGGTGGCGGCTCTTCGCCAGTGTACGTGCACACGCCGTCCTGCAGCTACAGTGAGCCGTACCACTCGCCCCACCTAGCATCTTCGCACAGCGTGGGCTTGGCCCAGGGTGGAGGAGGACCCCGGGCGGTGGAGCGCTCTGACAGCCAGGCCAGCATAGATATCCCCACCGAAGAAGAACTGTCTGGAAGCTGGAGGCAGCTGAGTGTAGAGGACATCAACTCGTACTCCTACAACTGTAATCCGGGGCGCATGTCTCCCTACAGCTTTTCCGAGCAGCACTTCACCATAGGCCCAGCCAAGCTCAAACTGGGGCCGCTCTACAGCAGCTTCCAGGAGGGGGACGACAACGTCTCTCTCCACAGCCATGTGCTGGATCAGTGCTTGGCCACTGCCGTCGGTGGTGGCGGACTCTCACCCAGTCCCAAACACCCCAGCATGGGCCTGCGGGGCAAGCCCCAGCCCCTTTACAGAGCCAAGGAGGACAGCCAGGACTCAGAGTGCAGCCAGTTCCTCTCAGGAAGCTTGAAGGACAAGGAGAGCGGGGCGGCTGGAGCGGCACGGGGGACCATGAACAAGGAACATGTGGATGTGAGCCCCAACAGCTTGGCCGAGTCCTTACACCACCAAAACTCCCTGGAAGCCTCCGGTCTGCAGCAGCAGCAACACTACCAGAGGGAGAGAGTGAGGCCCAGCCTGAGCCTAGCTGTTCCCAGGAAGAGTTCTCAACACCACCAAAAATTTGGAAGCACAGGAACAGGACTTAACAGGAAGGACAGTCTTACCAAGGCCCAGCTGTACGGCACCCTCCTGAACTGAACAGCTCGGTAACACTTAGACTTGACAGGTATAATGCATTATGATGCGGTTATAATTAATTATAAGACTTGTCATAAGCACGTATGACCCCTTATAAAAAGTCTTAATATTATCTCAATGACCAAATAACAGCAATTTTGAGCAAGTTGAAAATATGCTTCATAAAAGGACGTAACATATTGTAACCCTTGTAATAAGAAATAAAAGCTCATGCGTGCTTATAACAAGTAATAAAAAAAGACAATTATACCGGTCAGCTTGAAGTAGTGTCACCAACAGCTCTTCCTTTTATGCATGATGATTATGTACATCTCCATGTTTTCTGTGGCAAACACACAGTTGGTGTGGATTTGAGATGTTTTTGTAATCCGGTGAAGGCAAGTTTCAAGCTGTCAGATGCTACACAGCTGTTGTTTTTTGGCTGTTTATGTCATGATATGGTGTAGTTATCAGAGAGACTAGACACCAGATTTCCGACAGTATATCATCCCTTATTCTCTGAGACAGCCATTCAGCAAGTTCAAAGCTACTTCGGAGAAGGCTCACAAGACGAATTATCCCTTAACAATTATGACAGTATTGAGGCAGTAACTATTGTACTAAATACATAAGCTATTAGCATTTGAAGTATGTCAGTAACACAATATAATTTAGTACAAGCATAATGTGTACCATTAATTTCGGCAGACAGACAGACTTATGCTATGAGAGCTGAGCACTCCATTACAAGTTCCCATCAAACCCCCGCTATTGAGAATTTCATTACCATGGCATAACACCAACTAAAGGCTACATAAACTCCTCAGCAAAAACAAAAGAAACGTCCTTTCACTGTCAACTGCGTTTATTTTCAGCAAACTTAACATGTGTAAATATTTGTATGAACATAACATGATTCAACAATTGAGACATAAACTGAACATGTTCCACAGACATGTGATTAACAGAAATGGAATAATGTGTCCCTGAACAAAGGGGGAGTCAAAATCAAAAGTAACAGTCAGTATATGGTGTGGCCACCAGCTGCATTAAGTAATGCAGTGCATCTCCACCTCATGGACTGCACCAGATTTGCCAGTTCTTGCTGTGAGATGTTACCCCACTCTTCCACCAAGGCACCTGCAAGTTCCCAGACATCTTTGGGGGGAATGGCCCTAGCCCTCACCCTCCGATCCAACAGGTCCCAGACGTGCTCAATGGGATTGAGATCCGGGCTCTTCGCTAGCCATGGTAGAACACTGACATTCCTGTCTTGCAGGAAATCATGCACAAAACGAGCAGTATGGCTGGTGGCATTGTCATGCTGGAGGGTCATGTCAGGATGAGCCTGCAGGAACGGTACCACATGAGGGAGGAGGATGTCTTCCCTGTAATGCACAGCGTTGAGATTGCCTGCAATGACAAGCTCAGTCCAATGATGCTGTGAAACACCGCCTCAGACCATGACAGACCCTCCACCTCCAAATCGTTCCCGCTCCAGAGTACAGGCCTTGGTGTAACGCTCATTCATTTGACGATAAATGTGAATCCGACCATCACCCCTGGTGAGACAAAACCACGACTCGTCAATGAAGAGCACTTTTTGCCAGTCCTGTCTGGTCCAGCGACGGTGGGTTTGTAACCATAGGCGACGTTGTTACCGGTGATGTCTGGTGAGGACCTGCCTTACAACAGGCCTACAAGCCCTCAATCCAGCCGCTCTCAGCCTATTGCGGACAGTCTGAGCACTGGAGGGATTGTGCGTTCCTGGTGTAACTCGGACAGTTGTTGCTGCCATCCTGTACCTGTCCCGCAGGTGTGATGTTCGGCTGTACCAATCCTGTGCAGGTGTTACGTGGTCTGCCACTGCGAGGATGATCAGCTGTCCGTCCTGTCTCCCTGTAGTGCTGTCTTAGGCGTCTCACAGTACGGACATTGCAATTTATTGCCCTGGCCACATCTGCAGTCCTCATGCCTCCTTGCAGCATGCCTAAGTCACGTTCACGCAGATGAGCATGATGATGCCCTGGGCATCTTTCTTTTTGTGTTTTTCAGAGTCAGTAGAAAGCCCTCTTTAGTGTCCAAAGTTTTCATAACGGTGACCTTAATTGCCTACTGTCTGTAAGCTGTTAATATCTTAACGACCCTTCCACAGGTGCATGTTCATTAATTGTTTATGGGTCATAGAACAAGCATGGGAAACAGTGTTTAAACCCTTTACAATGAAGATCTGTGAAGTTATTTGGATTTTTACGAATTATCTTTGAAAGACAGGGTCCTGAAAAAGGGACGTTTCCTTTTTTGCTGAGTTTATGTATCCTGCTGACTCAAAAGCTGTTAACTTCTAAGGCCTCATTTTCTCATGTACAAACTGCATGTTATGCATATACAGTGCATTTGGAAAGTGTTCAGACCCCTTGACTTTTTCCACATTTTGTTACGTTACAGCCTTATTCTAAAATGGATTCAATTGTTTTTTCCCCCTCATCTACACACAATACCCCATAATGACAAAGCAAAAACTAGTTTTTAGAAATGTTCGCAAAAGTATAAAAACATTTAAACTGAAATATTACATTTATATAAGTATTCAGACCCTTTACTCAGTACTTTGCTGAAGCACTTTGGACAGCGATAACAGCCTGACCAAGGCCCTTCTCCCACGATTGCTCAGTTTGGCCGGGAGTCCAGCTCTAGGAAGAGTTTTGGCGGTTCCAAACTTCTTCCATTTAAGAATGATGGAGGTCACTGTGTTCTTGGGGACTTTCAATGCTGCAGACATTTTTTGGTACCCTTCCCCAGATCTGTGCCTCGACACAATCCTGTCTCGGAGCTCTACGGACAATTCCTTCAACCTCATGGCCTGGTTTTTGCTCTGACATGCAGTGTCAACTGTGGGACCTTATATAGACAGGTATGTGCCTTTCCAGATTATGTCCAATCAATTGAATTTACCACAGGTGAACTCCAATCAAGTTGTAGAAACATCAAGGACGGTCAATGGAAACAGGATGCACCTGAGCTCAATTTCGAGTCTCATAGCAAAGGGTCTGAAAAGGTGTATAAATAAGGTATAGTTATTTTACTTTTTATAAATTTGCACCCCGAGAAAAGTTGTTTTTGCTTTGTGTAGATTGATGAGGAAAAAATAATTTAATCAATTTTAGAATAAGACTGTAATGTAACAAAATGTGGAAAAAGGGAAGGGGTCTGAATACTTTACGAATGCACTGTATGAAAAGTGTTTAACCTTTTGAACCCTAGAGTGATTTCTTCTAGGCAGCAACTCATGGTTAGCACCTGAACATTGGGGAGAGACTACAGAAATAATTGTTAAATGTCTCTTATCCAATTTACATGCATATTGATAGTTAGGAGGAAGACGTCTGAAAAATACATTTGTCATGCACTGGAATTCGATGAATCAAAAGGCAGCTTTAAAAAGAATAGACTGTTAAATAACAATTTCAAAGACATACTATACATTGTAATACAACTAACAATTTTCCTTCCAATAATACTGAAAATAAGGAATATATGTACAATATTATTTCTAGGAAAATATCCCCACAGAACAGAGGTTGACAACCCTTTTGATAAAAAGTGAGATACTGATAAAGGATTTTAAAAACTTACACAGCAGGGTGTAAAATATTCCATGTACCTGGGCTAATTTTACTCTGTCTAAATATTACATGTAGGAATTTGGCCCGAGCACCTAATGTATCAACTAAGCAGTTTTGATTGTCCAAATTGGAAAAGAGAATGAATTCAATGCTGTTGCATGAATACCCAACCAGTAGCTAGTACATTTTGCCTTAATTCTGTTCAGTAGCAAGTCTTCTCCTTTTCTACACTTCTGACAGTGGTGTGTGTATATGTTGTTAATGTTAATTAATATACCAGCCAGGTTTCCTACTCTAGAATCTTGAACATTGTTGGCATCAGCCGCATTGATCTCTAACCAAAACAAAGCATTTCTTTGTCTGACAAGTCCTCTCACTGTGGCGTTATTTATTTTTATAAACTTTCCCCAAAACTTTAAGACCAGGACACGTTGTTCATGCTCTAGTCTCAGGATACAATCTGGGGGAGGTGGACACCTGCAAAATGCTGCTAAAGCCAGGGATAGAGAGATCACAGAGGCAGTTGCGCCCCTCTGTGCACTGGCATCACTGTACCTCTTCCACCAGGCGGCCATTTTGGTACTTTCTGTCCATTTTCTGCAGACCTGATGGTTTCCCTAAATCTAAACTACTGTACAGGAGGGGCCCAGATTCTGATCCCCCATAGACCGAGTATTTTTTATTGTGGGTGTAATAAGAAAATATAAATATATAGAATCGTTACCATTTATATTTTTATCCTGGTTATGTTGATGTTCTTTACTTTGACCCCTGAATAAATTGTCCTCCTGTCCTGTTCTACCTCAGACTATGTACGACAAATAACTTTTCAAGGACCAACAGGCCAGCTGGTTGTTTGATGCATGTTTCTATATGTTTATTTACTTATTAATAAAGGAGGGTTCTGCATTATGATGCATTAACATGACACTACACAATTATTTGGCAGCCATGTCAAATCAATCCAAATGTTATTGGTCACGTACACATATTTACCAGATGTTATTGCAGGTTTAGTGAAATGCTTGTGTTCCTAGCTCCAACATTGCAGTAGTATCTAACAATACACACAAATCAAAAATAATGGAAGAAATATATAAATATTAGGACGAGCAATGTCAGTGGCAATGACTAGAATACAGTACATACACATATGAGATGAGTAAAGCAGTATGTAAACATTATTGACTAGTGACTAGTGTTCCATTATTAAAGTGGCCAGTGATACCATGTCTATAGGGCAGCAGCCTCTAAGGTGCAGGGTTGAGTAGCCGGCTAGTGATGGCTGTTTAACAGTTGGATGGCCTTGTCTCTCGGTCCCAGCTTTGACGCACCTGTACTGACCTCAATGATAGCGGGGTGAACATGCCGTGGCTCAGGAAGTTGATGTCGTTGATCTTTTTGGCCTTCCTGTGCTGTAGGTGTCCTGGAGGGCAGGCCCTGCGGTTGCGGGCGGTGCAGTTGCTGTACCAGGTGGTGATACAGCCCGTCAGGATGCTCTCAATTGTGCATCTGTAAAAAGTGTGTGAGGGTCTTAGGGGCCAAGCCCAATTTGTTCAGCCTCCTGAGGTTGAAGAGGCGCTGTCGTGACTCCTTCACCACACTGTCTGTGGGGGTGGATCATTTCAGTTTGTCAGTGATGTGCACGCAGAGGAACTTGAAGCTTTTCACCTTCTCCACTGCGGTCCCATCGATGTGAATAGGGGCGTACTCACTCTGCTATTTCCTGAAGTCCACGATCAGCTCCTTTGTTTTGTTGACATTAAGGGAGGTTATTTTCTTGCCAACACTCCGCCAGGGCCCTCACCTCCTCGCTGTCTCGTCATTGTTAGCTCCACCTTAACATTACATGGGCAATATAATGTCTAGAAGAGAATGAGCATTATGATGCATTTACAGTTGAAGTCGGAAGTTTACAAACACTTAGGTTGGCATCATTAAAACTCGTTTTTCAACCACTCCACAAATGTCTTGTTAACAAACTATAGTTTTGGCAAGTCGGTTAGGACATCTACTTTGTGCATGACACAAGTAATTTTTCCAACAATTGTTTACAGACAGATTATTTCACTGTATCAGAAGTTTACATACACTAAGTTGACTGTGCCTTTAAACAGCTTAGAATATTCCAGAAAATGATGTCATGGCTTTAGAAGCTTCTGATAGGCTAATTGACATCATTTGAGTCAAACTCAGTGCAAATCAATCCCAGAACAACAGCAAAGAACCTTGTGAAGATGCTGGAGGAAACAGGTACAAATGTATCTATATCCACAGTAAAACCAGTCCTATATCGACATAAGCTGAAAGGCCGCTCAGCAAGGAAGAAGCCACTGCTCCAAAACCGCCATATAAAAGCCAGACTACGGTTTGCAACTGCACATGGGGACAAAGATCTTACTTTTTGGAGAAATGTCCTCTGGTCTGATGAAACAAAAATAGAGCTTTTTGGCCATAATGACCATCGTTATGTTTGAAGGAAAAAGGGGGAGACTTGCAAGCCAAAGAACAGCATCCCAACCGTGAAGCACAGGGCTGGCAGCATCATGTTGTGGGGGTGCTTTGCTGCAGGAGGGACTGGTGCACTTCACAAAATAGATGGCATCACGAGGAAGGAAAATTATGTGGATACATTGAAGCAACATCAAGACATCAGTCAGGAAGTTAAAGCTTGGTCACAAATGGGTCTTCCAAATGGACAATGACCTCAAGCATACTTCCAAAGCTGTGGTAAAATGGCTTAAGGAGAACCAAGTCAAGGTATTGGCCATCACAAAGCCCTGACCTCAATCCTATAGAAAATGTGTGTTCAGAACTGAAAAAGTGTGTGTGAACAAGGAGGACTACAAACCTGACTCAGTTACCACAGCTCTGGCAGGAGGAATGGGCCAAAATTCACCCAACTTATTGTGGGAAGCTTGTGCAAGGCTACCTGAAACGTTTGACCCAAGTTAAACAACTCAAAGGCAATGCTACCAAATACTAATTGAGTGTATGTAAACTTCTGACCCACTGGGAATGTGATGAAAGAAATAAAAGCCGAAATGAATAATTCTCTACTATTATTGACATTTCACATTCTTAAAGTAAAGTGGTGATCCTAACTGACCTAGGACAGGGAATTTCTACTAGGATTAAATGTCAGGAATTGTGAAACACTGTATATAACACTTCAAAATTATATGGCAGCCATGTTAGCTCCCCCATTAATATTACATGGGGGAATATTAAAACAATGCTTAGAATTAGAACAATATTCAACATTTTAAAAGTTGTCTGTACTCTTCTAAATATATGGCTCTGATCCATTATATTTGCAATAACTGTTCCGTTCTGGTCGTCCTGCCCTCAAAGCCAATTTCTGGTCCTAGCACATCTAGGATCGGTCCTAGATCGGGGGCTTGTCCAGGATCGGCCCTAAATTAAGGGAAGTAAACTGGGTGGCAGGTCGACCAGACTGAACAGTTTGGAGTGTGAGCCTTGCCTCGTTCAGACATACACAGGTGAGAAGAGGAGGACAAAATAAATATCAGCAGTTAAGATGGAGGTAATCTAAAGTAAAATACACTATAATCTTGTAAAATTTCATTGTTGCATTTGACATTATTTGTTACATTTAATCTTAGGTATTTAGATGTCACTCACTACCAACAGCTAGATGTATTTAGGCACACAAATATTCAAAATATTTACACGTTCAGTTGATTTAATCATTGTTACCTGGCCTTAGGGAATACTTATGATTGACAGGCATGGACATTCCTTTGAAAAGTTTCTTTAATTACCAAATTACTATTGGTAGAGGAAATCTACAAGTTGCTGAATTTAGAGAATAGTTCTGACTTGCTTCGCAACTCGGTCAGTGACTTAATATGGCAGACAGGCTAGAGCTGCATCCATACCCACTACTGCCTGATGATAATAAACTCAAAGCTTTTAAAAATGTACCCTTTGAAATGTTAATTAAGAAAACCTGTCTTTGATCCTCTGCATTGTAATGTGCCCGACTGCAAATTATTATCTTCTACAAAGACCACACACAGTACAATACATGACAATGAATGTAGAATAGGTTAGTACTTTTATTATAGCTGTGACAAACAGGGTCATCACGTCATTCATTTCCAATGTGAGTGAGAATCCTGTACACTAATTCCTGAGTATGGTATGGTACAATTTATTTTTTTTTAATTCAATTTTACATTTTTGCCTAGACATTTGATTGAAGTTATGATATAAGCTAAGCAATAGACAACTGACAGCAGTTTGGTCAACAGGTATGTATTTGAATGGAAGCGAAGTTCAGTATGAAGAGTAAATTGCCACACAATTGGCCTTATGGAAACATTCCTTAGCAGTTTCCTTTCTCTCCGGCAGCTCGGATAGGAAGGATGCCTGGATGTTTGTAGTGTCTGGGTGTTATAATTCCTCCCCTTCTTTGTGCCAATCACTGCCAGATCCTGAGCTCGCCACCCCAGTCGCACGTTGCCACCACAGCGGGCAGCACAGGGTGCAGAGACACACACATGCATGCCTGCTGGTGTGCGAGCAGCGTGTGCAGCGTCCGAGCACTCTGCTGGTCGTAGAAGTGGACGGAGCCTGTGGAGCTGCCCGTGGCCAGTATGGACCCATCCGGAGAGAAGCCACACCTCACCGCATAGCCCTCTACCTAAACCATCACACCTTACATTAGCAATGAAATCAATTTACACACTATACACACTGCAAATGACCCAGGCCCACATTTTCCACTTCTATTCGGATACTGGCAGTGCAAAAAATTATCAAAATGCAGATAGGAATTGGCTATACATGAAAAACAAGTTTACAATAATGCAGCTCGAGATTGCATTGAGGTTGCAATCCTCTGCTGTCTGCTTGAGACTTGCTTGAGACTGAGTAAACCCTATAGTTTACTTTCTTACCTCCATCATGCCATCTCATGCACATGAGAGGATTTAAGATAAAGACCACCTATGTCTATTGTTAGTAACACACATATCAGTACTGTTTAGCATATCATTCACAAACAGGGGAAATAACATGCATAAACAAATAAATTACATGTTTATTCTAATTGAAATGTAAAAAAAATATATATTAGCACCGTTTAGCAGACAGACCATGTTTTTACACCAAAGGACCAACGTTGAAACTACACTAAAGTTACAGCTGCTTTCTATAGCTAGCCGAAGGCTACTCACTCGTAAGGCAAATATTGACAGCAAAAGCTCAGCAGGTCCCTTTAATATTTGTATAACATATCTGAATGTCACGTTCTATATGTGACTCATTGGTGTATTTGTAATTGTTTAACCATGTGTGTTTGTAGAGGACTGTAAATGACAGACCAGAGGGACTACTGCTTTTAGCTATAGAGCGGTTTGTAGAGTGTATGGATCTCCCATGCAACCGCACGGCTTCATCACCACTGACCTTGTGTCCTTCATACCGCCTCCTCTTGTTCATTCTGTATGGCCGCTGGGCAGAAAATAGGGCCATGTAGTTGCCATTGCTCTGCGCTACAAAGGAGTCCTGCTGGGGGTGAAGGGCTAGGCTCGGGCACGTGTACCGCTCCTGGATTCAATCAAGTGAATGGGAGAAGGTCAGAAAGCATTCAACTGGCTTGGCATTCATACTCAAATGATACTATCTGTATTTTCTGCCATAAAAACCACCCACTGTTTTAGTGAAAAGCTGAAGGATAGAGGCTAGAAAAATGTAACCACTCAAATTCATAAATATAGCTATGGACTTACCATCCATGATATCAACATTATATACTGAACAAAAATATAAAACACAACATATTAAGTGTTGGTCCCATGTTTCACGAGCTAAAATAAAATACATTTCCCCATATGCACAAAAAGCTTATTTCTCAAAAATGTTGTGCATTTCTCCTTTGTCAAGATAATCCATCCACCTGACAGGTGTGACATATCAATAAAGCCGATTAAACAGCATTATCATTACACAGGTGCACCTTGTGCTGGGGACAAAAGACCACCTAAATGTGCAGTTGTGTCACACAACCCAATGCCATAGATGTCTCAAGAAGAGGGAGTGTGCAATTGGCATGCTGACTGCAAGAATGTCCACTAGAGCTGTTGTCAGAGAATTGAATGTTCATTTCTAAGCCGCCTCCAATGTAATTTTAGAGAATTTGGCAGTAAGTCCAACCGTGTAACCACGCCAGCACAGGACCACCTTATCCGGCTTCTTCACCTGTGGGATCATCGGAGACCAGCCACCAGGAAGGCTGATGAAAATGAGGATTTCTTTCTGTAATAAAGCCCTTGTGGAGAAAAACTCATTCTGATTGGCTAGGCCTGGCTCCCCAGTGGGTGGGCCTATGCCCTTCTAGGCCCCACCCATGGCTCCCTGACCAGTCATGTGAAATCCATAGATTAGAGCTTAATAAATGTATTTCAATTGATTGATTTCCTTATATGAATTGTAACTCAGTAAAATCGTTGAATGTTGCATTTATATTTTTGTACAGTATAATTTTATTCATGCTTTGAGGCTATATTGTGTTTATTTACATTTACGACCAACATTGTTTGACTCCAATCTAATATTTTCAGTTCTGATGGGGTATGACAAATAAACTAAGCTGCATTTCTATGTTATATTCTTCAAGAACCAATGGATATTTATATATAATTAATTTAAAAGTAAAAAAATGATTTACCAATCGAAGATTGATAAAGTACTTTGACTAGTTAAGAGATTTTCTTTGCTCCTTACAGGCACAGTATGTTTGCAATAGCAGGGACAACATGGCTGGGATGAGACAAGCTATCTAGGCCTTGTCCCGTAGGGAGACAACAATTTGAAACGGAGATAGCTAGGGAGGTACTAACTGATATTGTCCAATAAGAAACTACCATATACATTTTCTGTTGCAAATAGTTTTGATACCGTATGCCCTACTGAACACGACCCTGGTCTTACTTACATGGTAGATCTGATTGGAGACCTTAGCGGTGGTTTGGAAGTCCCAGGCAATGAGCGTGCGCTCGGCAGAGTCCCGGCTGACCGAGTCACTGCTGGTCACAAACTCCCTGCCCCCAGTCAGGAACAGGATGGCCAGAGTCTGCTGGATCCGTGCCCTGTACACCCTCTCCACCTCGGAACACAGAGAAGATGGGGCATAAATTCAAGGTTGAATAAATACTGCATGTTGTGAAGCTTGGCTCCTCTAGCAGATATGACTATTCCAATTCCTCTGCAACATACACTACTGTTCAAAAGTTTGGGATCACTTAGAAATATCCTAGTTTTTGAAAGAAAAGCAAATTTTTTGCCCATTTAAAATAACATCAAATTGATCAGAAATACAGTGTAGACATTGTTAATGTTGTAAATGACTGTTGTAGCTGGAAAAGGCTGATGGAATATCTAGATAGGCGTACAGAGGACCATAATTTGCAACCATCACACCTGTGTTCCAATGGTAAATTGTGTTAGCTAATCCAAGTTGATCATTAGAAAAACCTTTTGCAATTATGTTAGCACAGCTGAAAACTGTTGTTCTGATTAAAGAAGCAATAAAACTAGCCTTCTTTATACTAGTTGAGTATCTGGAGCATCAGCATTTGTGGGTTCGATTACACGCTCAAAATGGCCAGAAACAAAAAACTTTCTTCTGAAATTCATCAGTCTATTCTTGTTCTGAGAAATGAAGGATATTTCATGCAAGAAATTGCCAAGAAACTGAAGATCTCGTACAATGATGTGTACTACTCCCTTCACAGAACGCCGCAAACTGGCTCTAACCAGAATAGAAAGAGGAGTGGGAGGCCCCGGTGCACAACTGAGCAAGAGGACGAGTACATTAGAGTAGTACACCAGTCTCGCAAAACACCAGTCTCAACGTCAACAGTGAAGAGGCGACTCCGGGATATTGGCCTTCTAGGCAGAGTTGCAAAGAAAAAGCCATATCTCAGACTGGCCAATACAAATAAAAGATTAAGATGGACAAAAGGACACTGGACAGAGGAACTCTGCCCAGAAGGCCAGCATCCCGGAGTCGCCTCTTCACTGTTGAGACTGGTGTTTTGCAAGACTTGCGGGTACTATTTAATGACGTTGCCAGCTGAGGACTTGTAAGGCGTCGGTTTCTCAAACTAGACACTAATGTACTTGTCCTCTTGCTCAGATGTGCACCGGGGCCTCCCACTCCTTTCTTTTCTGGTTAGAGCCAGTTTGCGCTGTTCTGTGAAGGGAGTAGTACACAGCGTTGTACAGGATCTTCAGTTTCTTGGCAATTTCTCGCATGGAATAGCCATTTCTCAGAACAAGAATAGACTGATGAATTTCAGAAGAAAGTGCTTTGTTTCTGGCCATTCTGAGCCTGTAATCGAACCCACAAATGCTGATGCTCCAGATACTCAAATAGTCTAAATAAGGCCAGTTTTATTGCTTCTTTCATCAGAACAGTTTCCAGCTGTGCTAACATAATTGCAAAATATTTTTCTAATGATCAAGCAGCTTTTTAAAATGATAAACTTGGATTAGCTAACACAATGTGCCATTGGAACACAGGAGTGATGGTTGCTGATAAAATGTAGATATTCCATTAAAAAATGTTAAAAAAAGAAATCTGCCGTTTCCAGCTACAATAGTCACTTTCAACATTAACAATATCTACATTGTATTTCTGATCAATTTGAAGTTATTTTAAATTGACAAAAAATTTGCTTTTCTTTCAAAAAACAAGGACATTTCTAAGTGACCCCAAATGTTTGAACGGTAGTGTACATTGACAACTACTGGCAGAAAAAATTACTTTGGCATTAAAATGTACTAGTGGCTAGGCAATTGGGAACATGCCAGTCTGAACTCATGCCAGAAGGGGTGCAGTGCACCACAGTGTAGATTAGCACGCCTCGACAGTGCTGTTAGCTCAGATGACTCTCGGTGACAGACAGCCACAGAGAGAGATCAGACCTGGGAACAAATATCAAATTGAGTGTTTGACAGAGCCTGCCTAGAGTGCCAGATGGGGTGAGGTTTACACTTTTGGGACAATTCTATTGTTTCCATTATGAAAGTATTTCAAAGAAAACAAATACTATTTGAATCCAGGTCTAACAGGGATAGGCCTACAGTGCTGGAGAGAAGAGAGGGTTAATGATGCAGCTGACCTTGCAGGTACGGGCGTCCCAGGCCTTGACCTCTGTGCTGTAACCCCCACACAGGAACACTTCAGGGTCGTCGGGCTGCACTGCCAAGCACATCACCTTGAACTGGTTCCCCACCTTCACAATCTGCTGTCCTGAGGAACCAAACACAGAAACCACCATCACAAACCTCTAGCAAACAGGAGATGAGTATGGAAAAATAACGGCTTCGATAAAGCATACATGACAGAGAAATTGGACACAGAGCTACTTCAAAGTCAAAGGAGCCCTCAGATCAAGGAAGGTCCTGCACCACCCCAGGAAATGTTTGGTCCTGTGCCACCCCATAATGCAACATTATGTACCATATTTGACAAACCCAGATAGCACAATGTTTTGGCACAATGCATCAGTGATATCCAAATAAAGTATGAGACATTTGGGAAAGTCCTGTGATATTTTTGGAACTATGCCCTTAACCATGCAGAACAAATTAGTATTTGAAAACCAAAAGCAGCTTCTCTCACACACACGTAAAAAAGAAGTCCAGATAAAAAGCTAATTTAAAACTGACAAAGAAATGATACAAAGATGTAAAAAATAAAAAAATACATTTTAAAAATCCACTGTTTTGGCCAGCAAGTGTCAACAAGCTTTTTATTATTAAATTATAGTGATGTTGAGCTTGAAAACAAACATTGCAGGGCTTAAATATAATTAAGCCTGAAAAGGGTGCAACAGCCCAATGTTTCCGTCGGACCGTACAGCACAAACCTGCAAGGGGACCGCTCCAGACTATACCCAGGCAGCAGACCTGTCAAAGGCTATGTAAAATGTACCTCAGGGCCATGTGACTCCTCATTAATCAATCCCACACACAACTAAGACTTCTATAAGCAGTGTTAAAGACTCCCTCTCAAAAGTGTTAAATTCTAGTAAGCTCCCGACAAAAGAACACCTCATAATTAAAATGTGTATTTCCACACAAATTTGTTTAAATGAGAAAGTGTCACCACAAATAACCACAGACAAGGGACTCGCTTATTTATTGGGGGGGGAGCGAGTCCCCGTCCTATTGATCAGCAACGTTTGTGGAATATTTCTTCAGGCGTGTGGCCAGGCGGGGTGCATTTCACATCTTTGCCTTTAATGGTTGTGATTTGGGAGGGATCTGAGATCTGTCATCGAGATTCAAAGCTAATGTTGTTTGGGGAGACTATGAGAAACCAGCCTCATTTGCATAATAAATAAGGCCTTTCGCGGTTTAATTAAGAAACATTGATTAGCTTAGCGGAGTTTGAAGATAAGGGGAGGCGACCGATCTCTGTGCTAGAGCTGGTCTCTGAACTCCTAGCCGTATGATCCACAGCGCTGGCCTACATGATACGAGAGAGAGAGGACATTGAAGATAGATGGAGCACAAAAAAGAATCTTTCTTCATTAGAGAAACTACAAAAAGCAGGACACTAGTGGTTGATCTACATAGGATATTATGACCACTTCACATACATTCCTCCCAGAAGGAAGAATCGTCCAAAAACACAATGGCTGGCTGAAGGCAAAAGCATAATGTATGAAAGTGGACACTTATGACTTGGGGGGGTTACAGCTTCTGTTGTAAACCACTACCTGTGAATATTCTGCCAGTGGCTTCCAATCACACTGGCCCGAGAACAGGCTTGAAAAAGACCAAAAAGCAGCTGCCACTTCTCACTAATGCCCTTCAAATAAAATTGATTTAATCCATCCCTCCAACTCCCGATTGCTACTGAACTGTGACGGTCATTCTGTAGGCCAAATACGACTGCTTTAGGACTCAACAAATTTTATGAATTGGACCGAGCTTCTTGAGACAAACACTTAAGATGTCCTTGAAAAGGTGGAAACATGGTACCATTGAATGCAAACAAATGGCCAGAGCATTTGTTGTGGTACCTTAATCTGGACCGTTGAGGTCAAGGGGTCAGATAATGTACAGTGCCTTCGAAAACCATTCAGACCCCTAGACTTTTCCAAGATTTTGTTGTGTTACTGCCTGAATAAAACAATTTAAAATGTTTACAAATTAATTAAAAATTAAAATCTGAAATGTCTTGAGTCAATAAGTATTCAAACCCTTTGTTATGGCAAGCCTAGATAAGTTTAGGAGTAGAAATGTGCTTACAAAGTCAAATAATAAGTTGCATGGACTCCCTCTGTGTGCAATAATAGTGTTTAACATGATTTTTGAATGACTACCTTATCTCTGTACCCCACACATACAGATAATTGTAAGATCCCTCAGTCGAGCAGTGAATATTTAACACAGATTCAACCACAAAGACCAGAGGTTTTCCAATGCCTTGCAAAATAATAATAATAATATTATTATTATTATTATTATTATTATTATTATTATTATTATTATTATTATTATTATTAATATATTTATTATATTTATTATAATTATAATATTTATTATAATTATAATATTTATAATACACGTGGCATATCAAGAAGCTAATTAAACAGAATGATCATTACACAGGTGCTCCTTGTGCTGGGGACAATAAAAGGCCATTCTAAAATGTGCAGTTGTCTCACAGAACACAATGCCACAGATGTGGCTGGCTCTCCAAAAGCTAGCCAGACAGCCAAGAGCTGTGCTGTTTACATTGACAGCCCATCATCTAAAGAACCCAGCCTTTCTCGTTGCAGCTGAGAGCCTCTGCTTTATTGAAGAAAATCAAGAGCCATTGAATCACATCTATTGATTACGAGCTGATGCTCCAAATACAAGCACACCACTCCAGCTCCTCAGTCCACTTGCTATTAACATATATATGAATTTGTGACTGTCAGCGCAGACATAAATGCTGCTGCATTGATATTCTAATTATCTCAATATGTCGGGTCTGGGCCATTTCACCAAAATGCGCCATCCGGAGGGCTATAAATCTAGTCATGGCGGTAAGGGAGCAAGGGAGCCTAGTCTCCCTGCCTGCCAGATAAAGAAGCACATCATACTGGTATTCATGAGTACTGGCCTGCCAGTGTAAAAGTTGACTGATGGAGCCCAACTGTCATTCCAAATGGTCATCAAGAGTCCTTACTGTAATGTTATTTTGCAACCAAACTGAGCTAAACATGTAACTTTTCAAGAACGCTCTGTGGGATATTGTTCCGATAAAATCCTAAAGGGAGGCCAACGGGAGCATCCTCTTATGTCCTAAGGACATCCCCTGTTTGCTGGGTCAGTCCTCCATTGAGTCAACACACTCTGTGACCAACGACAGGAAGGGGTAAACAGGAGATAGTGTCACAGCAATCTGGTGACTGAGGGTTGGTGGTGTGTGGGCATGCTGGATTCTGCCTGTGGATCTGCTATCGATCACTTACCCCGAGCTGCCAGGGTATTTAATGGGCGGGTGAAGCAATTATCCAAGGGCTTTATTGGCAGAATTGACAGCCACACGGGGAGAGGAAGCGCACACTGCAACGACTAATCATGTGGTGACCTAAAAGATGGAGAGCCACAGAGCTTTAAATCAACGCACTTACAAACATGTGTTTACGGTTGAAAAAAAAACACTTAAGAAAATAGGATATGCGTTACAGGAGGATTTAAGGGGACGGACTTTACAAGATTTTCCACTTACGTTGGCTATGCCAGTTTAAGTGCACAATCAGTCTTATATCAAAATGTCATTTGTCTCGACGATTATCCATAGTTGTTTTCTACATAAGGCATTTTTCAATGGTCTAATGTTAGATCTTGGAGAAGTCACTTTAAATAATGGCACTTTAAGGATGTTTACATATCTTACATTACTCATCTCATATGTATATACTGTATTTTATACCATCCATTGCATCTTTCCTATGCCGCTCGGTCATCGCTCATCCATATATTTATATGTACATGTTCTTATTTCATCCCTTTAGATGTGGTGTATTAGGTAGTTGTTATCGAATTGTTAGATTACTTGTTAGATATTACTGCACTGTCGGAACTAGAAGCACAAGCATTTCGCTACACACTCGCATTAACATCTGCTAACCATGTGTATGTGGCCAATAAAAGTTGATTTGAAATACATTTAAAAAGGGATACTAGTAGACCTAAACTAATCAAGAAAATACACAAAACATTTTTGGTCACCAATATGAAAAACAAGTGACTTGGATTGTTCCAGAGAGTGTTGCTCACCTGTCTCCACGTCCGTCACCATGGCCGTGTTGTCAAAGGAGCCGGTGAGGAGGCGTCGCCCACAGGGAGACCAACAGGCATCTCGCACCGCCCCCGAGTGGGAGGAGTATACCTGCAGGCACTGCCCACTCTCTGCACCATCCCAAATCTGCAAAACAGGGTGTATTCATTAGTGCAAACTAGTGATGCGGGTTGACTCAGAACCCACAGTCCCAGTGGGGTGGACAGGTTTAGGGTCATTAAATATTAGGTGGATGAAAGGTGGCATGCGGGTTGAATAAAAGAGAACAATATCTTAAAATCCAAATATATTGTATATCTATAGGCTATATTGAGGTTTTTATTTCATTATTTTGAGCTATCTGGCATTAGCACATAAGCCTAAGCTTCATGGCCTAACTGTACATGCGTCAATTGCCAAATGCTTTTGGGAACAGGAAGAAAACGTTAAATGTCAATCCACGGAGGCAAAAAGGACAATGTCGGAGTTGAATTTGTAAGTCGCTCTGGATAAGAGCGTCTGCTAAATGACTTAAATGTAAAATGTAAATGTAAATTCAGTAAGAGGAAAGGCGCGAAAGGAGAGTTGAAAATAAGGAGAAGGATGGCAAGAAAAGTAATGTTTTTAAAAAAAATGGTGAAGTGGTAAATGAGGATGACAGCAGTTATGTGAAGATCTATACAAATTTGACAGTCACAAGATGAGGTCTTCAAATAGGCCTATTGCACGTCAAGGGCACTGTAGCCTCCTGTTCAGATGGGTTAAATGGAAACTGAAATCTGGACACTGACTATAGGTCTATAACCTCTCACATTGCCTTAATATTAACTCCTGCAAAATTAAGCATTTCATGCAGTAAAATCATACGCCAAATGTAGGCAAAGTGTGGAGAAATACGATAACTTTCTTTCAGCATCTTGAGAGAATGCAAATGCTCAGTTAGATACCATCTGTAGAGGTGCCATCATTATTAGCATCAAAGCTGATGAAAATCTTAACAGAAACATGTTGGGTTGTTTTCAAAGCTTTCTACTTCCTTACAACTGGTCAAAACAATATTATATATATATATATATGTTTTTTTTTCTTGTTGCACTTTCCTCCGTCCCTAAATGTCTTTGCGAACGCGAAAGAAGAGATGAAACTTTACCGATGTCAAATAGATTGAAGCATTCATTCTATCGATTTATGATATTTTGATGAGCAAGTGTTAATTTAGTCTTTTAGGGCAACATATAATGACAGAAGAGAAGCTGCATGTGAAAAAGTATTTGCCCCCTTTCTGATTCTCTATTTTTACATATTTTTTTTAATACTGAATGTTATCAGATCTTCAACAGAAACATATTAGATAATAAAATAAATAGAATAAGTAAAAACAAGATTAACAAAGTTATGCAACACCCAATTCCCCTGTGTGAAAAAGCAATTGCCCCCTTTACATTCAATAACTGGTTGTGCAACCTTTAGATGCAATGACTCCAACCAAATGCTTCCTGTCATTTTGAATAGTATCACATCGCTGTGGAGGAATTTTTGCCCACTCTTGCATGCAAAACTGCTTTAACTCAGCAAAATGTGTGGGTTTTCAAGCATGAACTGCTAATATCAAGTTTTTCCACAACATCTCAATTGCAATTAGGTGTGGACTTTGACTAGGCCATTCCAAAACTTCAAATTTGTTACTTTTAAGCCATTTTCATGTAGACTTGATTATGTGTTTCGGATCCTTGTCTTGCTACATGACCCTGCTGCACTGGAGCTTCAGCTCACAAAAAAAAAATCTAGTCGATAGTGCATTTTGTATATTTGCGAGTTAGGGTCAGGTGCGGGCCTCAGATTTTCACATAGTTGCGGATGGGTTATTAGCAATTGCAGGTGAACAAACAGCTGACCTGCGCACCCCTAGCGCAAACCGCGGAGTTTCTTATTGAACAAATTCAGGTAGTTTGCTCCCTATTTGCGTCTGTTTGGTTCCTAGTGAATACACCCCTGGACACAGTGCAGCAGTTAATTAGAGACAGTCATGTTTTGAGGAACTTTATCAGTTGTAATGGGAATTCTCATACACCACAGAGAGAGCACAAAGAGGCTTTTTAAATCACACACATTATTCTGTATCAGAAAAAAGTATGGCTCTCTAAGAGGGTGCTACATTCACACTTCGCCTAAGTAAATCAGTAATATGGGGGATTTCAACCTTGACAATTTCCCTATAAATTATAGGAAAAAAGATACTCATCGGTTTCTTTCACGGTTCTTCAATTCAAATAAATTAGCAGAAATAAAAAAAGTTGCCTGCCCCACTATATTGCTAAGTGTATGCAGGAGGGATAAAAAAAAAAAAACTCCACTGTTGATCAAAGATCTTTAATTAAAAAAGTATTTTGCTTACAATAGCACATTGGATCAAGGGTTTGTGCTAAATTTAGTCCACAAGCAAACACGCAAACTAACTACAAAACATGTCCGCCTAGATCAATGGCTTTGGAGGAGAACTAGAGCTATTTGTGAAGGATATTTCACTGTCCTGAGTGAGACAGAGCCTGTGACATGATGACAGGGCCACTGGTCGAATACATCCTGGTGCTCTACTGTCACCTCCAGAGCCATCAGGAATGCTATTTTCAGACTGTGTGAATGAATGTCAATGTGACAAGGCAATTGAGGTAAAGCCGGCAATCCATATCTACTAGTAGGATCACGCTGAGATAATGATCTGGCGGCGAAATTGAAACCAGAGTAAAATCTCTGGGCTGCTGTACGTGTAAACAATCTCACATACTATTTGCTGCCTCCCACAATGGGGCCCCAGGCGGCCACAGAGTCCTTTAGGATGGCATTGAATTACTTTTGACGGGGATAAAGGGTAATCTGAGCCTCTGTGTTCACCTCTCACTTTGTCTGGGAAACAAGTGCATATGCACCAAAAACTGATATGCTTGTATTAATTTGGGCATAGAACTTAGAACATACTAACAACTTTAGCAGTTGATGACAGTGTCTAGGTTAACACAGAAAATGCATGGATTGCAGCAGACCTGGGGTCAAAAACAATTTGAAATCATTTCAAAAAGTTTAGTTGGGATTGATTGAGCTTCCCTAGCAAAATGGAACCAATAGATTAGTTGCAAAACTGCAAACTCCTCCCATAGAGGAGCCCCTGCAGACTAAAGCAAACACCAAAAGTACTATGGAAGTAAAGATTTAAAATGGTACTCGTCATGAACGCAGGTCTGGATTGCAGTCTCTCCGTGTTACTAGATGTTTTACATTTTGGTCAACTATCCCTTTAAAAAGTCCCAGTGCGGTAAAATACACAACTTTTCTGTCTTTTATATATACAGTACCTGTCAATAGTTTTGACACACCTACTCCTTCCAGAGTTTTTCTTTATTTTTTACTATTTTCTACATTATAGAATAGTGAAGAAAACAAAACTACAAAATAACACATGAAATCATGTAGTAACCAACAAAAAAAAAGTGTTAAACAAAATCTAAATAAATTGTATATGTGAGATTCTTCAAAGTAGCCCTTTGCCTTGATGACAGCTTTGCACACGACACGCTTGGCTTTCTCAAAACTGCACATTCTATAGTGGCCTTATAATTTCCCCCAGCACAAGGTGCACCTGCGTAAGGATCATGCTGTTTAAATCAGCTTATTGATATGCCACACCTATCAAGTTGATGGATTATCTTGGAAAAGGAGAAATGCTCACTAACAGGGATAAGCAAATTTGTGCAAACTTTGAGAGAAATAAGCTTTTGTGCATATGGAAAAATGTCTTGGCTCTTATTTGAGCTCATGAAACATGGGACCAACACTTTACGTGTTGCATTAATATTTTTGCTGCGCGTATATTTCCACACTGAGGTTGGAATAATACTGTGAAATTGTGAAAATGATGCCTTTTTAGCGTAATAGCTGTGTGGCTCAGTTGGTAGAGCATGGTGTTTGCAACGCCAGGGTTGTGGGTTCGATTCCCACGGGGGATCAGTACGGAAAAAAATGTATGAAATGTATGCATTCACTACTGTAAGTCGCTCTGGATAAGAGCGTCTGCTAAATGACTAAAATTTAAATGTCTGAAAAGGCCGCCAGAATTGTTAGCCTGTTTTGTTGGGAGGGAGTTTTGGCCTCCCTGGTGACATCACCAGGCAGTAAATTGGTTCATAGACCAATAAGAGAGAGAGTTCCAAACCTCTTTGGCAATAACAGCTAGTTTTCAGTTGTCCCCCTCTTAGACCACTCCCTGACAGCACTAGCGAAATTCTTGAGAAATTGCTCTTTGCTCATTTTTTTACCATTTTCATTGAAAACAAAATCACTATAAAGGTACTTAATTGTCACCCACAAATTATTTGATCCTGTATTGGACCTTTAAAGGCGTTTTATTTTATTTGCTGACAAATTGGCTTAATTCAGTTGTAAATTAGGGCTTATTTTGAGGGTTTAAAAAAGCAAGACAGCACTCGCTAATTCATTTATCTAGCTAATGAACTTTGAGTGCCATAAATCAATCTCAAGCCAGAAATAGCTGAATGATTTTGTGGTTTGAATGCAGGCTTCTCTAATCCTAGTCGTGAAGAAACAAAGGAAAAGAGTGCACCAGCCTGTCACGAGTGTGATTAGGTAGTTCAATGCTTCGCTGCTTTGTGTTTCTACTACTTGACAAGAGGAAGGCTGCAAAAACAGCCCAATGACAACAGAAGTGGCGCTGGTTCAAATAAGTCAATTTCACCCTTTGGAGATTAGAGGCTTGCTGAACCTGACAAACCCCGATTCAAGTAGGTGGCAATGGGGCCAACTGTCGGTGCCATGGGAGACATCTCAGTGTCAAAAGAAAGCGTCTGCCAGCCCCTTTGGAAAAGTCTCCTCAGGAAACGTCTGAAATTGAGTGGGTGGTCTCATGTGAAGGCCAAAACTAATGAGAAGTTTCTATGCTGTAGCATATCCAGACCCACAGAGGGTCTTTGAAGATCTGTGAGCCAGATCCGTCTCCCTCTATTTCATTATTGAACACTGTACTGCACGGAGCATGAAAGTGCATGGAGAAGTATGACAGCCCCCATACTCCACAGAGAGTCGACAGGAATGTGTGACATGTCAATTCAGGAACAAGCTCCTTCTTCGCTGCTCTGTACCAAACAGAATCCCCTAGAAGCTTAGAGGCAAATATTTTGGAAATGTAAAGCAGTGAAGACATTGAGGGAATGCCAGAGCAACACACACAAAAAAAAGAAAAAGCTGAAAATGAAATATACTGGAGTAGGTGAACTGTACAATACTATTTCCGTCTATCATGAACAACAACATCTAAACAAGTTCAGCTAAATAATCATTATAAGAGAAACACTGCCCTCTAAAGGAAGAATTCTGACAGTGGGCTGTAAAATGTGTAGGCCTAATGTAGACCAGGGCTGGCCAGGGACATAGGGTCCTCTTCTGACCTATCCCCCCTTCCTCAGCTTGGCACTCATTTTTATTTGGGTTTCCCTGGATTCACTTTGCATTGCATATTCCAATTGGGTGACCCATTCAAATGATTTGTGAGATTGATCGACTTTAGACAGTTTATTATTCAAACAATAAATATTGATAAGGGCTCAATTAATTTTCATCCTCAAATAGGTTTTATTTAAGTAATTGGACGAGGAAAACAATTATGAATCTAGTGTTACTAACTGATCTAATCCCCAGCAACAGACAACTACCTCACAAACCCTGCCATCTGAGTTAGTCTGCCAGGTGACAGAGGGAGCCTAGCAGCAGTACACTTGCACTCCTGCATGAATAGGCAAATTTCATCATGAATATTTAAATTGTTAATTATACCGAGCCCATTGGGAAGCAGGTAGCTAATGCTCTCTGGCGCTGTGCAGGAAACGCACTTTTGCTCTGGATCAAAATATTTCGCTTTCTGCACCAATTGACCTATGGATGAGATGAATAGCTAGCTCGTGGTTCTATTTATAATCACTCTTTCGGTGTCTCACTTTGGGTAACGCCTTGTTAGGGGCGGAGTCTAGGAAGATCCAGTCACACAACGTCGGTCATAGACGGGTGCAACCGCCAATAGAGAAACAACCGACGTCCCATATAAGGGGCGGTAGTATCTTCACTTCTTTCGTCTTCCTCACGGGTTCAAATTAAGGTCCTCTACTCAGCATCGACTTGGACCTCTGCTTAACTGTTAAACTATTCACAGGTGGACCGTCAAGAACTCAGACGCCAAGCGCAGGACAGAAGCTTCTTGTGCTGAGGATTGACCTCACACGACAGCTACACCACACAGCAAGCTCTCGCCTTACCAGCCCAGATACCTGCTTCGTGTTGCTTATTCCCACCAAAGTGGAAGAAAGGAAAGAGACTTTAGATTCGGTTAGCCAGACTCTAAGCTAACCTATCTAGCTAAGAAAGAACGCACATTATTCAGTTAGTGGTGTTCTTGCTATAGCTAGGCTACTAGTCTCGCGTTCCCATACCTCAAATCACGTAGTAGTCATGCCTCCCTTGGAGGCCTGTAGATTTTGATTGGATGTTACATTTCAAGACCCCCAAAAAAATAGCTAGCCACAATGAGGTTTGTTTTGAGAAGTAGCTAGTTAGTTATAACTAGGTAGCCTTCAAGGTTAGCTGACTTCTCAAAACGAACCTCATTGTGGCTAGCTATGTTTTTGGCCTTCATGCTAGCCTTCACAGGCAAATATCATTTTAGAAACATCAACAATATTGATATGGCCAGCATTGTAGACCATTTCTCACCTCTTGCTGCATCTTTAGCTCATCTCGAAATATTAGGGAAATGCTGTGAAGACCGTTGTGCTGCAAACGTTCTAAAATGTCACCAGTGCTCGTTTTGTTGACATCTTCAGTCCTCGCGCACTGTTGCGCCTATGGCACTAATCTGGTGAGCACCTTTGGAGCTCCAGCCAAGCAAGGCCCATCACTGACTTACAGCGGTTTCCGACCCCTCTTCAGCCGATTTCTGCCATGGAACTTCCCCAGGCTTCCTATTTTAGGGACGAGGCTACTAACCCTCGACGTGAACACTAAGTTAGCTAGCTAAACGCCAGGGAACACTGGCTGCACAGCTAAGCATTGGTGAAACACACAACTAGATCTCCCTCCCCGGGAAGTATGCTTGATATAGCTAGACTACTGACCCACTGGGAGAACGGACTCGATAGCTATACAGCTAAGCTTCGAATAGCAGACATATAGCCCGGGTCTCCATACCAGAGATATGGCTACTTTTACCGCTGCACAGGGCGAGTCCCCTGCTGTGATGCAGTTAGCCCACACCACACTACTAGGCGAAGCTAAACAGCTAGCTCACTTAAGACGTATGCCATTCACCGTCTTCAGCTAGCAGTGTACAAGCAATAGCTAGGCAATTGGCCCGTGGGGCAATTTCCAGCCAACTAATACCAGGGCTAGCACCACAGCTACCGTCCGCCAGTACACACCTTGAGCTAGCTCTTATGAGCTAGCTCTTATACTGGGTAGTGTTACTTTCCCCCTTATTTAGCTTACCAGCGCCCTCGCTGGCTAGGTTGACCAGGTGTGCCTTGGTACTATGGTCGTAGGAGATGTTTCAGCCTGTAAAGAGCAATAGTGTTCTCCGGCTAATTACAGCTATGCGTTTAGACCACTAGAGGCTACTATTAGCTTGGTGAGTTGTACAGACCCCACGGTCAGGCTTTGAAGCACGAACCCAACAATCAGGCTTTGAGTAGCTCACATACAAACCAGCTGGCAGAACCTTCTCTCTCGGAGTTATGGCTGCTGTTTTCCCCGTACTGGAAAAACTAAACCAAGCACTCAGATTCCTGGAATTACTAGCAAGCTATGGCTAAAACTGACCACTTACACCGCACAGCACTACGGTCAAATGAGGCGCAACACTGCTCCCCCCGGCTAACATGGTGCAAGCCTGAGCCAGAATAGTAACCCCCTGGGTGAACAGTGGCTAAGTGATCCCAAGTACGACAACCTCACATCTTAGCGTAGTCTACGCTCAGTACCCAAACAGCTAGACCCATCCTGCAATCTTTGTGGTGCTTGAGTCCATTTCACAGCTGCAGTTCGAGCCACTGGAAAGCATGAAAATTAGATTGCTTGCTTGAAACTGCTTTACCTTTAGCCATTGCATCAGCAAAACAGGTTGGAGAGCTGCATGCACCGTCAGAACCCAACTATCCAAGGTTTGTCCCTTATGTTAGTAGTGCTTATAAATCGCTTCACTTTAGAGCTGTTGGCCTTTCACCCACCGCCCTTCTCCATGGAGGAGTGTCTCCACCGCTTACGCCAGGCACACACTGGAAACATCTGTATGGACAGGACGAGAGCCCTTTGTCTCTTGGGCACCTCCCCACGCAGGGAGGACCACTTCTCAACAGCGTTTATCCCATTGTATAGTGGAAGCTATGTCTACATCATGGACATTGTTCAAGGCATCTCTGTTCAAGATATCTATAATGTGGCATGCTGGGGTACCCCCCCATACATTCGTGAGGTTCTACGAACTGGACGTCACTACAGCCTCATTAGCGCATATAGTGCTTATTGTCGGGACTTCTGAGGGTTGATCCGATCCAGACATGGCTTCGGAGAGTATATGAGTGCTACTCGAGTTGGCTATATCCCCAAAGTGACCTAACGAGTAATTGAAATAGAACTTTAGGTTACCTAATGTAACCCCGGTTCTATGATATTATGAGTGAGGTCTCTCACCGCATTACTCTTCATGCTTTGCGTAAGGAAGATGAACGTACTTAGAAGTGAAGATGGGAGCAGACTACGGCTCCTTATATGGAAAGTGGGTTGGTCCACTATTGGTCGTTGCTCCTGTCCGACAGATGTTGTGTGATTGGACCTTCCTAGACTCCATCCCTAAGAGGCGTTACCCAAAGTGAGAGACATCACTCATATCATAAAACCTAGGTTACATTAGGTAAACTTAGGTCTTCCTGGGTTGTATTAATTATGGCACACAGTAGCAAAACATTTTGCAACAGAAAATTAAAACAATTTCTTATCTGGCAAGTTAAGGTAGTCCCTCCCAGTTTCATTCCGTTTTCTTCCATTTTGTGCCATACGACCCTGGTGAAATGTGGTAGGTAGTAGCGTTGCATGGTATACAGAGACGTCAGTACTTTCTCGGTACTAGAACATACTTTCGGGTACTTCTGTCAAATGTGTCCCACATCATCTACTGATTGAGAGAGGATCAAGTCTGTCTATCGGCACAGCTGATATTCCCATAGCGCACTCATTGCTAGCTCTAGCCTGCCATGAGGAAACACTGAGCACGGTTACATACAAATGTTCCATCTAAGCTGTGTGCGGGTGCGCAGCTCAGCCAGGACTGCCTTGCAGAAGAAATATCAGCCAGCACAGAGAAGCACGAGATTAGAAAGTTGAGTGGAGTTTTCCCCCGGTAGTTAACACTATCAACGTTTCCCTTTACTGTGGGATTATGTGATCGAATCAACGCAATATTAACCACTTTCAATGCAACATACCGAAACAAAACTAACTATGCAAGACTTTGTATACAAAACTGTGCAAGAGATTTTGTTGTAGGCAGAGCGCATCAGATTTTATTGCATTGACAGGCATGACTCAGGCCCATACTCTACACAGAGTACAGACCGGTAAGCCATAACCAATCAGAGCTGCAGTAGAACTATATGCAAATAGACCCTTGCCATATATGGATGTGCCATTCACTTTGAACAGGACTATTTTACAGCATGAGCATTCACGATTATTACACAATTGTTTTGAGAACAAAGCGAGCGCTGCATGTAGCCACGTGTGCACATTTGTTCATATTCTTTGCTAGTTAGTGCGTTATTGGCCGAGTTATAGCAACTTTGTAGTCAGCAATGTGGGAGTGATTGCTTCCTACAAGAGCAAAGTGTGTACATTTGTAGCGATCTTTGAAAAGCAAGTCTGGTACAGAGCTTTTTTTTATGTCTTAAAAAAAGGGCAGTGTTGTATTTTGAGGCAGGCTTGAATAAGCTAAGTAGCCAATAGGCAGAGGGTAATATAATTTGTCTGATTCTCTGTAATAATGGTATGGTAATAATAATAAAAGTGGTTTCTTACATTAAACACCACAACAAAATGTTCAGTCACCTCCTTGTCTGAAGGAAAAGTGGATAAACAGGTTAATGTCAAGCCCTGCATGTTTTTTCCCCCCAAAAGTCTCATGGAATGTAGGCCTACATTGAACACCACACAATGGTCGCTACTGTAGACAATGATAGAATTGTTATTTTCATGTTAAAATATTTTGTGATGCATTTTCTCATGGTAGGCCTACATTTTAATCAAATAGCCACAGTAGCCTAGTTGGCCACTGTTAAAACAGTAAATTAAAGCGGGTACAGCTTCAGTGTTCACAGCGCCTGAAGTTGCACAGAATTAATTAATATAAATATAATATAAATAGTTTAAAAACATTTTCCCTAATAATCCTGTTTACATCTGAAATCAGGCCATAAAAATAAACATTCTACCACAGTGACCATGTCATTTTTGCGAAGCCTATTTGATTCGGAATTCGGACATATAAAGTTTGTATGTGAAAACTATTTCTAAGATGCATACTTACAGGTATTTACGAACTCTTCACTCGGCATAACAGGGAGGCTTGCTGCTGGCACACGCGCAGATTAAGTCACTTACATAGCCTAATAACTTGAAAGCTTGCTCTGAAAACCAGGGGCTTTAATTGGTGTATGCCTACTTCGACTTTGACCTTAAGATAAGCAGAGTAAGATGTTTACATGACAATTTCCATACTCTGCTTACTGCCGTAAATCAATGTAATATCAAATTATTTGCGTGCATGCAAATGTGCTCACCACTGGGAGTTTCTTTGTGTGTGAATGACATCATGGCACTTTTATAAAAGAAGAGACTGCTTCTATGTAAATGTTGTTGATGAGTACAATAAAATATGTCCCAAATGGAAGGTAAACAGATTGCTTTCCATCTGTAGCCTCATGAAATCAGCCAAAACAAGCTCAATGCATTCACATGTATTGTGAACAGGCCTATCAATAGAGATGTACCATTCAAATAAATGATTACCATTATGCTGTTACGTAGTTAGACTGGTAAAAAAAACGAATTGAAATTGATTGTATGATTTATTAATTGATGCATACATTCAAAAATCTATGGAATTATATTGAACTCAAAAGATTATCTGGATCAAGTGCCACCCTGTGACTTTGGCTAATACGCATTATTTTTGTTGTTGTTGCTGTGGTATCATTCTGGGTATTGTTTTGGTATGTAGTATCGTGATGGTATCGAGTATTGTGATACTGAACATGGCATCTAAGTCAAAATTCGGGTATCATCACAACACTAGTAGGTAGTAGTGGAGGAAAGGAAATCCCATGGGTCCTGACACACATTGCTCTGACAGTGACACAGGTGCTTCTAAAGGCAGCATGTCTTGCTCCGTCTCCATCTCACTGCAAGATGGTTATCATCCATCTTACCGTCTAACCTGGTGAGCCACTTACATTGAATGTCAGATAATCTGTACACTAATTACCCACTTCCCTGTCCCTAGGACTGACAAGTGTAAAATGATGCTGTGTGTAGGCTATGACCGAAAACATGGAGCACTCAACGGCTCACACACACCATTTACCACATCCATTCAAAATGGCATCATCATGGTTACCTTAACAGTCTTGTCCATGGAGGCAGACAGTAGGAGATGGCTGAGCTGGGGCACTGGGCACCACTGGATCATGTTGATTGGAGCCTGGTGGGCCTGGAGGCTGAGCTGCATGCGCCTGGGCACCACTGCCCTGCCAGGCTTGGGCCCCAGGTACGGACGCACCCGCTCAGAGACCTCGGTCAGCAGCCTGGAGACAGTGGACTTATCATTCGTTTCCAAAGAGGTTGGTTCTTCTCTCTTTCCTGGTGTGGCCAACCTCTGTCTCTTAGGAATGTATGGCGAGACACCAGGTGGTGCAGCCTGAAGCCTCTTCGCTGTGGTCAAATTAACACAGTATTGTGGAGTAGAGTATGGTTTTGAGTTTGAGCTGTTCTCCACAATCCCTGAGAGACCCAATGGAAGGGGATAAATCTCCCTGTGAGGTTCTGACACTGTCCTACCATCACCACATTGTCCTATTTCAAGTGGTTTGTAATGGGGACTGGGTAATAATGGTCCATAGAAGTTAGAATCCAACCATTTCTGGTTTCCTTGGGACTGCCCAATATCATCCATGGGACAGTTGGCAAGATGAGGGAGTGCTCCGTCATCATCCTCCTGGTCAGAATCATCATAGGCCACTAACGAGGTCATTGTCCTTTCCCCAGAACCCTGTGGGATGTCAATTAAAGATGTTTTATTGAGACAGGTTTAAAGCAGTGTTAAATATCCTGGGTTGTGTTCAGTTCAACAGAACATTTGACAAAAGTGTGCAACGTTGAATTTAACAGAAACAGTACTGAATTACCAGCTGAAAAAAGTTGATTATGGTGGCCCAGATGGTACTTACCGTATAATGTGCTGCACAAGTTTTGCGATTTAAAATGGCCACACCCATATTGATTCAGGCCACAATTCACCACACCCACCAAACTGGAGCAAGCGTACGTACCTCAATATAGACACATTCACTCTTAAATTGAAGCTAGACAAGCTAAGGAAGTTTAGAAGAGGTGAAGTAGACTACAGAGATGGCAAGGTCTTTTCCTGTAGAAAACCAACCTGCAAGAATTCAAATCACACCCACAGAGGAAGCCCAGATCTGTTTCTTTCAACTTTACGAGCAGTGACGATGAGGATCATCCAAGACACTCCGCGTGGCCGGCTCCTCCAAAGATTTTTTGGACCAGAAAGACGAGCCACACAGGTTCTCAAAGAGAAGAGGACGCGGAAGAGGCCAACTCAGAGGGGGAGGAAGAAAGCAAGATTATCCAACCACATGGAGCAGGACCAGAACAAGGCTGTGATGAACAATTCTGGAGAACCCCTTTCTGATGACGGTGTAAGGGTCTTGTCTAAAGGACTGTCATTTGCTCCCACATACTCAACTAATGAACTTAACTCAAAGATTGACCTATTTTGTTTCTACATCTGAAGGCCTGGTACAAGCAAAACACCTTTCCAACTACAGACACCAGTGTCAGGTCAGTCAGTTTCTGTGCCCTCAAAACACATTTTAAGCCTAAATCCACTTTGTTCCATTGTCCAGAATGCGACACAAAACATATTTGCACATTTTGATGTAGAGAACCTGGTTAAAGGGTAAAAGTGACACAAACCAAACAATGTCTTAACACTATCAACAAGGCAGGTCCTACAGACCCTAGTTTTGGTCGCACCTTGACTGCTGTTCAGTCGTGTGGTCAGATGCCACAAAAAAGGACTTAGGAAAATTGCAATTGGCTCAGAACAGGGCAGGAAGGCTGGCCCTTGGATGTACACAGAGAGCTAATATTAATAATATGCATGTCAATCTCTCCTGGCTGAAAGTGGAGGAGAGATTGACTTCATCACTACTTGTATTGGTGAGAGGTATTGACAAGTTGAATGCACCGAGCTGTCTGTCTAAACTACTGGTACACAGCTCAGACACCCATGCATACCCCACAAGACATGCCACAAGAGGTCTCTTCACAGTCCCCAAGACCAGAACAGACTATGGGAGGCACACAGTACTACATAGAGCCATGACTGCATGGAACTCTATTCGACTACATGGAACTCTATTCCAAATCAAGTAACTTGAGCAAGCAGTAAAATTAGATTTAAAACAAAAAAGAATTTAACATTGGCACAAAGCAACACAAACATTGGCACAGACATGCATAAACACACAATAACATACATGGTAGTGGTGGAGTAGGGGCCTGAGGGCACACAGTAGGTTGTGAAATCTGAATGTATTGTAATGTTTTAAAACTGTATAAACTGCCTTCATTTTGTCGGACCCCAGGACGAGTAGCTGCTATCCATAATAAATACAAAATGTAACCTTTCAAAGACAGAGGGATGCAATTGAATCCTTGTCCAAAAATGAACAGAATGTGGTTAAAAAAAGCAGGCAAAAAGTGGCGCTACAGTAGCGTGGGGTAAAAACAAAATGTGACTTATACAATGATGAATTCTACCAATCTCTTACTTTCAACCTTAGAGGCCCTAAAAACAGATTTATTTGTATTTCCTTTATTTAACTAGGCAAGTCAGTTAAGAACAAATTCTTATTTTCAATGATGGCAGTTAACCCACTGTTCCTAGGCCTTTTTCAGGGGGGAGAAGGACAGATTTTTACCTTGTCAGCTCAGAGATTCGATCTTGCAACCTTTCGGTTACTAGCCCAACACTAACCACTAGGCTACCAGCCGCCCCAATTGAAAGGGATCCTCACAGACGCTAAGGAGAAAAGTTATGTTTCAGATAATGAGTTCAGATAAGATAGCCCCCCCAAGCAGACCAGTCATTAGCAGTAATGAAAGCCTGATAGAACCCATCTCCAAGTACATTGATTACTTTATTAAGCCTTTTCTGCCATCACTCCCAGCCTTTCTTCAAGACACCACAGATGTGTTGAATAAAATCAAAGAATTGAACAGAGGCACAGCTTCCTTTTCAGTCACCTTGGATGTGGAGTCTTTGAACACCACCATTGAATATGAAGGGTTGGAAGCTATGCACCATTCTTGAGTACTCGGCCTGACACGCCTCCCTCAGAATTCATTCTCCCTGACTGAATGGACTCTAAATAATAACATTTGTGTCTTCCAGAACCTCATCTTTAAACAAGTCAAAGGATGTGCCATTGGAGCTTGCTGCAGCCCTTCCTACGTTGGATTGTACTTCGGTAAATGGGAAAATGACTTCTTTCTGGATCCTTCTAAAAAAAAAAGTTATTTGACCAGATTATATGGTGGGGGTGCTATATTGATGTCTGCCTGTTCTGGTCTGGCTCAGAAGATTCACTTATTTCCTTCCACCAATAACCCTAAC
Organism: Salmo trutta; assembly: GCF_901001165.1. Classification (NCBI taxonomy): domain Eukaryota; kingdom Metazoa; phylum Chordata; class Actinopteri; order Salmoniformes; family Salmonidae; genus Salmo; species Salmo trutta. The sequence goes on along the minus strand of NC_042981.1, from coordinate 42,746,127 downwards.
ATCAAACTGACTATTGAGTACACCAAAGAGAACCTACATTTTTTGGGATCTTGACATCAGTAAAAATGACAAAGGCTTTTTGCACACATACAACTTTAAGAAGCCTACAGATGGGAATACCATTCTGAAGGCACACAGTTTCCATCCCAAAAGGCTAAAATAGAAAATTCATTATAGCCAATTCTAAAGAGTGTGCAGAATTTGCGATCAGGAAAGAGACTACAGTGTCACATCTGCTGAATTGGAGAATCATTTCTTGAGCCGGGGTTAAGCAATCAAATTCTGAAAGGGCCGGACGACTTGACAGAGAGGATTTGTTGCGGAGGGGAGCTCCTCGTGATGCACAAGAGAGCGTGTACTTTGTTACAAATTATAAACTGGGTGGTTCGAGCCCTGAATGCCGATTGGCTGAAAGCCGTGGCATATCAGACCGTATACCATGGGTATGACAAAATATTTATTTTTACTCTTCTAATTACATTAGCAACCAGTTTATAATAGCAATAAGGCACCTCGGGTTTGTGGTATATTGCCAACATACTACGGCTAAGGGCTGCATCCAAGCACTCCTCGTTGCGTTGTGTTTAAGAACAGTCCTTAGCCGTGGTATATTGAACATATACCAAACCCATTCGGGCCTTGTTGATTAAATATAGCAAAGAACATCAAAATGATCTTTAAAAGAGAATTGGGGAATCATCCAAAGTGATATGCAAAGTCTTCCCAGAGCCACCAGTCATAAGCTTTAAGAGACAAACTAGTCCACAGCTACCTTCCTGGTGACTCTCAAAAGACTAAACCACAAACCCAGCTGGGTCTTTCAAATGGAACCATTGCAGAAAATATTGCACAGAAAAGTATTTTGTTGACACAGAGTATCAAGTCAAATATTTCATTAACTGTAAAACCACCAACTTAGTAGAACATAAGTGCCCCAAAGGAGTAGGACACTAAGACTACCCTATGGCAAGGAACTACAAGTCCTTACACCATGGTAACCCTGCCTCCCTTCAAGCTATGGGTATTGATCATGTTCCGGCCTCAATCAGAAGAGGGGACCGCCTTAAACCACTAAACGTTTTTGGTTTTACAAACTACAGGCCACTAAGTACCCTGGTTTAAAATGAAGATATAGATTTCTACCCATTCCTGTAGGGTCTTAGTGGTCCCTTTGCTGTCATCTAGTGGACATATTGCCCAATTACCCTATGTTTGGAATGCTGTGGTCCATGTTTGCTGTCATCTAGTGCACTATGAAATGTATAGCTCTACTACACTCACTCCTATTCAAGGCTAGAACTACTTTGTCTTTTCTAATACTTCTAACTTTAATATTCATTTTTATAACTTATCCATTTCACTTTTGAATGTACAGTATTGTTACTAGGTGAAGTGTCATGAATATTGACTAACTATTCTGTAACCACCCCCTCTTCAATCCACATTGACTGGGAAAATACTTTGTTCAAAAGACATTGTATCGTTGTACTCCCTGACAAATGCCATGCAGCCGAAATGCAAGCGTTTTAAAATATTTGTTCAATTGAACATGCCATACAAATAAAGACATGAGTTAATTATATGAAGAGTGCCTTGGTCCTCCTTTCTTTTTGATGACCAATTTACCAAAGAGCTCCTTCTATCTACAAAGACCTATTGTGTACCTTAGGAGTGCTTCCCTTCCTGTTTTCTAATGCGTACCTCAAAGGCTGTTGAAGAACGGTGCCAGTTTCAGTAAAAACCATCATGCTACATAACAAGCATTGACGCGAACTGAACACACCCTTTGTCTATTACACCGAGGCTTAAGCTCTGTCCATATGCGATTCCCTCTCCACTTCCATCCACTCTGCATAACAATTTGCTTCATAAGAGATACTAGTGACACCTGCTGTATTGAAGTACTGCAGGCCACACTACAATCTACATAATTTGCAGACAGTTTCCTCCACAATCTACTCCTGGGCTAAAGAAAACTTTCAATAGAGATTGGAATTTTTTTAGTCCATGAGTAGGCATAACATGGGCCACCCAGACAACCGCGCGCTATAAAAAATAAAACATGTGTTTAAGGGATTAGAGAGAAGATGACAGCGGTTGTTGGCCGGATTCGAACCTGACAACACTGTAGACACGTGCCGGAGGCTGCAGCAATACCGCTAGACCAGCCAGGCCACAAGAATAACGCTTACTTTATATATTTCAATGATTTAGCAGACGCTCTTATCCAGCGTGAACTACAAGAGCAATTAGAGTTAAGTGCCTTGCTCAAGGACACAGACTGATGATTTCTCACCTAGACAGCTCAGAGACTCAAACCAGTGACCTTTCGGTTACTGGCCCAACGCTCTTACCCACTAGGCTACCATCCAATGTAACTTTTTATTTAGACCTTTTTTGGAAGTACACCGACAGCAGTAATGACCACAGTTGCTCAGGGAAACTTCATTATTTGTTAAGTACCTAACGTATTCTGACATTATTAAGCTTGAAAAGTTGGTGAATGGCAAGTTGAATGGATGCTTCCTGGGCTAAAAGTAGAATCGGCATATTCAACGTCTCCTGAAAGGACAAATTCTGGTTCAGGGTGGACCCACCTGTCTCAATCAATGAAAGAAGACTTGAAATAGACAAGATGGCAGCATAATTGTTGGATTACTTCATTGAGCAAAACAATTATTTTAATAACGGAGCATTTTTCTAAATTCAAACTGAACCCCTGCAACCTGGCAAGTCAATTTTATGAGACTCCGTTTTCCACAAATCAAGGAAGAATAGGGTATCGCCAAGCTTAAGGTTGGTCGAAAAATGATCTGCGCTACGGCAAACAGTACCTAATGGAAACCTGTAACTTTTTAACCTTTATTTAACTAGGCAAGTCAGTTAAGAACAAATTCTTATTTACAATGACGGCCTACACCGGCCAAACCCGGACGACGCTGGGCCAATTGTGCGCCGCCCTATGGGACTCCCAATCGGGAGTGATACAGCCTGGACTTTCAACAAGGGTGTCTGTAGTGACACCTCTAGCACTGAGATGCAGTGCCTTAGACCGCTGCGCCACTCGAGAGTAACTCCCAGTATAATGGATATTAAAAAAAAATGTTGGTCAAATAACATTACTTGGTGTTACAATCTGTAGCTATCTTGACAGCTGAAAAGATGCTAGCCTAACAGGGCTCTACACTGAACTTTGTTACATGGAGCACGTGTGCGTTTAAATTGAAAAATGTGGCGGCACACAAAGTCATGTAGGAGCACAATGACAAATTTAACGTAACAAGCAGTTCTTTTTAGTAACAGTGCAAGCATGGCGGTCATGATTCTGTGCTCTAAGTGCAGTGGTGCTCCTAAATGTAAATACCTAAAAGTGCACAACAGTTCTAGTAATTGGTCCTCATAGACATTATTAGCAACAGATATTATAATAGCTTTCTGTCAGAGTAGGTCTAATCATAATGTCACTGGTAGCAATTATCTGCTTTCAGAAACTAGAATACCAAAAATGTTTCAAATGTTGCTTTGTTACAAATCCTGCCAACACATTGGGCCCTGTGATCAATGAGGAAATAGTGGGTATAATTTGGGGAACGTTCCAACAGGAATCTGTTCCCAAAACTACGTAAATAACAAGGATGTCAACAAACAATGCAGACAACGTAGCATGATCAATTCACCTAGATAACTAGCTGCCGAATAGGCATCAACTCACCACGTAGCTTATTCTTAATGTTTTGCACCATCTACCCTACTCAGTTTACTAGATGGCTATTAGCCCAATAACGGACTAAAGGAGCCTAACGTTAGTGTCCTCCTTTTAGTCCAAGGACCTTACATGTTCTGTTTAAAAAGGATCATTTTCTCTGGAAACCAAAACATACTCCATCTAAAACGTGAAACGATTGTCAATTGCGGTTCTAGAAACATAAATCCCTCTACTTTCATATCGCAAATGCAAAATACACACTTGCTGTACACTGGGCGAGCCGGTTAACACAGTTGCAGCCTACAGTCATTTTTAGGGGTCTTCGTTGTCTGTAAACAAGCGCTGTAACATGGACATATGGCGGTGTGGGAACCTTAACCACTTAAAGGTGTAGTAATTTTACTTCTTTTTAACAAAAAGTATTTATCTGATATGAATGATACGTTCCTTATGTTGCCAAAACCATACCGTAAGGGACGCGTCTTAAAGTTTAGAGCAAGCTTCGGGGCTCTTAAAACTGCCCCGGTCAGAAGATACTATCGTATCGTCAATGGGCGCTAAAGCAGTTATCGTCAATGAATGTTGTAACTGGCTATTAGTCCATTACATGGGCAAATTGGATAGCTATGTGCTGAAGTCAGGGACAATCGCATAACATTAGTCACACAGTCATTAACTAGCTAGCAACTCAAGCAAGAAGCTGCCTAGCAATATCCATCTTCCTGTGTCTATAACAGATATGCCACTACAGTTAACCGTTACGGGAATGGTTGCTGTAGCTAACGTTACTTACGATTCAGTGAAGTGGTTAAGGAGAAAGTAGAGTATATGCACGTAACCAGTGCGTCCAGCTAAAAATGTTGGATGCCTTCTTCTTCGATGGAGTTGAACTTCTTCTTCGATGAGGTTTAACAGCGGTTGACATCCAATATGTTGCATTACCGCCACCTACTAGACTGGAGTACAACTCCCTTATACTTTGCTTGAAATAATAAATACAATAACATATACTCTACCATCTGACACTACACTAACACACACATGTATGTATATATATATATATAACACCACCCTATTCCACAATTTAAATATATTCAATCCTACCTCATGCCAACAACCTGAAAGGATGGGACATCACCACTTAACACACCCCTAAATATCTCTCTGCAGCTGCCACCACAACCTCAATTTTCTGCGACTTACGTCCCATCCCTGCAGTACAGTTGATAACCATTGCTATAAATGCTAAAAATCCATTACTGACACATATATCACTTGTTGGCCTACCCCTCTGTGCTGGTACAGATCGACTACTCACACCACTCCTCTCAGGATCCCTCCCCCTTGACCCGTCTTCCTCTACTTTCTTCACTGTCTCAGCAAATGACAACTTCTGACTTACGGGACATTTCTGATCCCCAGCCCCATGGGCACCCCTACAATTAACACATACCACTACTCTCCCCAATGCTACACATTCATTTGTCTCATGCCCTTCTGCATACTTCTCACACCTAGGAACCTCGCTCCTACACACTGCTGCCACATCCCCTTAAGCTTGACACCTATAACAACATAATGTATTCAGCACAAAAGCTCGTACAGGATAACGTATATATCCTAATATCACTTTGTCTGGCAAAGTCTCAACATCAAAACTCAAAAGAACAGACTCTTCTGTTTCACCACACTGTCTGCGTCGCACCAAACGACGAGCATCACAAACACCGGGAATCTTCCCCTTCAGTTGGTCAACTTTTACATTTACTGCTACCCCAGTAATCACTCCTTTCAATGGCGGCATTTTCTTGAGAGCGAAACAATTCACATTTCTTGCCCCCATTCGTTTAACATGGAGCACCGTCTCCCTCTCACCAGCAGAAAAACAAACAATTTTCAAAAGACCACTTCTGGTTACCTTCACCGATTCCACAGTACCCAACCCTGATACCACAAATGGATCAGCTAAAAGGCAAGGGTCCACTTTTTCAAAAAACTTCACTCCTATTGTCACAGACTCATCTTTATCCTGACCCTCAGTGCAAGCCTAGGGCTCCGAGAACTTCACCCCACCTCCGATACTTCGACCTCATTCACTTCCATTTCTCCTCCTGTCTTCAGCTCTCTCTGCGTACGCTTTCTGCCATTCTTCTTTAACAAACCATCTCCCTTTTTCCAGCCATTTTTATTCAACTCAAGCTCACCGTCTTCCTCCCCCTCTCACTTCAACCTCCTCTGCCTCCCTTTTTCCCCTCCATTCCTCATAAGTAAACGTCTCCTTATGATAATAATGCACTTCTCCATACATCTTGTTGACATACATCTTGTTCTTGCTTTCTCAAGGGACGCCATTTAACCGGGTGTCACAATCTTTGTACAATCAGCACGAACCCCTCGGGATGTATAGCGCTCAACATTGCATCCCACTTATAAAGCAGTTGTTTTGTCTTGATGTTATTCTTTATTAAAAGCTACCGCAACGCTTTTCCATTTCAAACAAGTCTCGATGAAGTTATCCTTTTTTGATGAAACTCTACTAAATATATTATCACCAAATAATTTATTAACACACATAAGATGGCGCCGAAGAGGATGGCAGACGTTTTACATGCCCGTAACCAATTGTGCTATTTTGTTCATTTTTTTGCGTTGTTTGTAACTTATTTTTTTACTTATTTTGTACATAATGTTGCTGCTACCTTCTCTTAAGACCGAAAATAACTTCTGGACATCAGAACTGGGATTACTCACCATGAACTGGAAGAAGCCTTTTCCTTTAACGAGTCCGATGAGAAAGATATACTGCTCTCCCGGGAACAGTCCCAGATCCCCGTCATTTGCGTGAAGAAAAGACAGAGGAAAAGAGGACGCAGATCGGGCTGCCTTTTGAGAATCCGTAGACGAGCGAGTAAACTCCCACTGCAATCAATTCTACTTGCTAACATTCAATCATTGGAAAATAAAATTGATGACCTACGATTACGATTATCCTACCAACGGAACATTAAGGCACTGTAATATCTTATGTTTCACCAAGTCGTGGCTGAACGACGACACGGATAATATAGAGCTGGAGGGATTTTCAACACACCTGCAAAACAGAGAAGCTACGTCTGGTAAGACGAGGGGTGGGGGTTTATGTCTTTTTCTCAATAACAGCTGGTTATAGTCTCGAGGTATTGCTCGCCTGAGGTAGAGTACCTTATGATAAGCTGTTGACCACACTATCTACCAAGAGATCTATATTATTCATAGCCGTCTATTTACCACCACAGACCGATGCTGGCACTAAGACCACACCCAACCAACTCTATAAGGTCATAAGCAAACAAGAAAATGCTGACCCAGAAGCGGCGCTCCTAGTGGCCGGGGACTTTAATGTAGGCAAACTTAAATCAGTTTTACCACATTTTTACCAGCATGACACATGTCATGCAACCAAAGGGAAAAAACTCTAGACCACCTTTACTCCACACACAGAGATGTATACAAAGCTCTCCCCCGCCCTCCATTTGGCAAATTTGACCATAATTCTATCCTCCTGATTCCTGCTTACAAGCAAAAACTAAAGCAGGAAGTACCAGTGACTCGCTCAATACGGAAGTGGTCAGATGACGCGAATGCTACACTACAGGACTGTTTTGCTAGCACAGACTGGAATATATTCTGGGATTCATCCAATGGCATTGAGGAGTATACCACCACAGTCATCGGCTTCATCAACAAGTAAATCGATGACATCGTCCCCACAGTGACCGTGCGTTCATATCCTAACCAGAAGCCATGGATTACAGGCAACATCCGCATCGAGCTAAAGGCTAGAGCTGCCGCTTTCAAGGAGCGGGGCACTAATCCGGACACCTATAAGAAATCCCGTTATGTCCTCAGACGAACCATCAAACAAGCAAAGCGTCAATACAGGATTAAGATTGAATTCTACTACACTGGCTCTGATGCTCATCGGATGTGGCAGTGCTAGAAAACTATTACGGACTACAAAGGGAAACCCAGACACGAGCTGCCCAGTGACGTGAGCCTACCAGACGAGCTAAATGCCTTTTATGCTCGCTTTGAGGCAAGCAACATTGAAGCATGCATGAGAGCACCAGCTGTTCTGGAAGACTGTGAAGACCTTTAAACAGGTCAACATTCACAAAGCCACTGGGCCAGATGGATTACCAGGACGTGTACTCAAAGCATGCGCGGACCAACTGGCAAGTGTCTTCAGTGACATTTTCAACCTCTCCTTGACTGAGTCTGTAATACCTAGATGTTTCAAGCAGACCACCATAGTCCCTGTACCCAAGGAAGCGAAGGTAACCTGCCTAAATGATTACCGCCCCGTAGCACTCATGTCAGTAGCCATGAAGTGCTATGAAAGGCTGGTCATGGCTCACATCAACAGCATCCTCCCGGATACCCTAGACCCACTCCAATTCGCAGACCACCCCAACAGATCCACAGATTACGTAATCTCAATCACACTCCACGCTGCCCTTTCCCACCTGAAAGGAACACCTATGTGAGAATGCTGTTCATTGACTACAGCTCAGCGTTCAACACCATAGTGCCCACGAAGCTCATCACTAAGCTAAGGACCCTGGGACTAAACACCTCCCTCTGCAACTGGTTCCTGGACTTCCTGACGGAGAACCCCCAGGTGTTAAGGGTAGACAACAACACGTCTGCCATGCTGATTCTCAACACTGGGGCCCCTCAGGGGTGTGTACTTAGTCCCCTCCTGTACTCCCTGTTCACCCACGACTGCGTGGCCAAACATAACTCCAACACCATCATTAAGTTTGCTGACGACACAACAGTGGTAGGCCTGATCACTGACAACGATGAGACAGCCTATAGGGAGGAGGTCAGAGAACTGCCAGTGTGGTGCCAGGACAACAACCTCTCCCTCAATGTGAGCAAGACAAAGGAGCTGATCGTGGACTACAGGAAAAGGCTGGCCGAACAGGCCCCCATTAACATCAATGGGGCTGTAGTGGAGCGGGTCGAGAGTTTCAAGTTCCTTGATGTCCACATCACCAACGATCTATCATGGTCCAAATACACCAAGACAGTCGTGAGGAGGGCACAACAAAACCTTTCCCCCCTCAGGAGACTGAAAGATTTGGCATGGGTCCCCAGGTCCTCAAAAAGTTCTACAGCTGCATCCTGACCTGTTGCATCACCGCATTGTATGGCAACAGCTTGGCATCTAACCGTAAGGCGCTACAGAGGGTAGTGCGTATGGCCCAGTACATCACTGGGGCCAAGCTTCCTGCAATCCAGGAAAGGAAACCCCATAACATTGTCAGAGATTACATTCACCCAAGTTATAGACTGTTTTCTCTGCTACCGCAAGCGGTACCAGAGCGCCAAGTCTAGGACCAAAAGGCTCCTTAACAGCTTCTACCCCCAAGCCATAAGACTGCTGACCAATTAATCAAATTGCCACTGGACTATTACATTGACCCACCCCTTATTTGTTTTGTACACTGCTGCTACTGGCCAATTATTGTCTATGCATAGTCACTTCACCCCTACCTACATGTGCAAATTACCTCTAACCTGTACCCCCACACACTGACTCGGTACCGGTACCCGTATATAGCCTCGTTATTGTTATGTTATTGTGTTACTTTTTACTTTAGTTTATTTGGTAAATATTTTCTTAACTCTTCTTGAACTGCACTGTTGGTTAAGGGCTTGTAAGTAAGCATTTCATGGTAAGGTCTACACTTGTTGTATTTGGTGCATGTGACAAATAAGGTTTGATTCGATTTGATTTGTTTTGCAATGAAGGTCTACAGTAACCTCAATAGCACTCTGTAGGGTAGCACCATGATGTAACCGGTGGACAGCTAGCTCCCGTCCTCCTCTGGGTACATTGACTTCAATGCAAAACCTAAGAGGCTCATGGTTCTCACCCCCTTCCATAGACTTAACACAGTAATTATGACGACTTCCAGAGGACGTCCTCCAACCTATCAGAGCTCTTGCAGCATGAACTAACATGTTGTCCACCCAATCAAAGGATCAGATAATTAATCTAGTACTAAAAGCATAAGCTACAGCTAGCTAGCACTGCATAAAATGTGGTGAGTAGTTGACTCAAAAAGATAGAAATACAATAGTTGAAAAGTTTTCAACAAATACATTTCTTCAAAAATTAAGGAGAAGTGAGAGAGATTTCACTTCCAGTTTCAGTTACGTAGCTAGCAAATGCAGCTAGCTAGTTTAGTCTACTCAAACAGAGAGATGCTATGTTAGCTAGCTGGCTATGACTATCCAACACAACACTGGATGTCTTCCAAGTCAAGGTAAGCTTTTGGTTTTACAAATGTATTGCTACCGGGGCCCGCCATGCTAAACTGTTTACTGACTGTGTCCTAACGTTACTGCATGATTGCAGCGGGTATACTAACGTGTTAGTTTTATTAGCTATGTTGACTATGAAGTTACTTTAGCTAATGTGGTGACAACGATGTAGGCTATGTGTTGCGGTTATGATATGGTTTGGCTTGGAAAGGTTTTTTCATCTAGTCACATATAGCTGATGTGTTGTGCATTGAAGTCCACAAGCAAAAGGTGAGAGGAGGAGAGCCCATAGATGCGAGAAGGAATACAACGTGGCTGCTATGAAAGTGAAATATATGTACACATGATCAGGGGAGTATTCATTCCGACGATTCTATTGAAAAACCTTTCTTAAACAGAAGCAAACGGAACAAAACATCTTAAATGGCACCGACCGCCACTGGTTTGGTGGATGCCAGGAGAACCTGCCACATGCATAATCAATCAAATGTATTTATAAAGCCCTTTTTAACATCAGCTGGTGTCACAAAGTGCTATACAGAAACCCAGCCTAAAACCCCAAACAGCAAGCAATGCAGATGTAGAAGCACGGTGACTAGGAAAAACTCCCTAGAAAGGCAGGAACCTAGGAAGAAACCTAGAGAGTAACCAGTCGCTGAGGGGTGGCCAGTCCTCTTCTGGCTTTGTCAGGTGGAGATTATAACAGTACTTGGCAAAGATGTTCAAACGTTTATAGATGACCAGCATGGTCAAATAATAATAATCACAGTGGTTGTAGAGGGTGCAACAGGTCAGCACCTCAGGAGTAAATGTCAGTTGGCTTTTCATAGCCATGCATTCAGTTCGAGACAGCAGGTGTGTGTGAGAAAGAGAGAAAGAGAAAGAGAAAGAGAAAGAGAAAGAGAGAGAGAGAGAGACGAAAACAGCAGGTCTGGGACAAGGTAGCACGTCCGGTGAACAGGTCAGGGTTCCATAGCCGCAGGCAGAACAGTTGAAACTGGAGCAGCAGCATGACCAGGTGGACTGGGGACAGCAAGGAGTCATCAGGCCAGGTTGTCTGAGGTATGGTCCCAGGGCTCAGGTCCTCCAGGGGGAGGGAAATGGAGAGAGAGAGAGAATTAGAGGGAGCATACTTAAATTCACGGATAAGACAGGGGAATTACTCCAGATATAACAGACTGACCCTTGCCCCCCGACAAAAACTATTGCAGCATAGATACTGGAGGCTGAGACAGGAGGGGTCGGGAGACACTGTGGCCCCGTCCGATGATACCACCGGATTGGGTCAACCAGGCAGGATATAACCCCACCCACTTTGCCAAAGCACAGCCCCCACACCACTAGAGGGATATCTGCAAACCACCAGCTTACTACCCTGAGACAAGGCTGAGTATAGCCCATAAAGATTTCCCCCACGGCACAAACCCAAGGGGGCGCCAACCCGGACAGGAAGATCAAGTCAGTGACTCAACCCACTCAAGTGACGCACCCCTCCTGGGGACGGCATGGAAGAGCACCAGTAAGCCAGTGACTCAGCCCCCATAATTGGGTCAAAGGCAGTGAATTTTTTATTTTTTTTACCTTTATTTAACTAGGCAAGTCAGTTAAGGACAAATTCTTATTTTCAATGACGGCCTAGGAACAGTGGGTTAACTGCCTTGTTCAGGGGCAGAATGACAGATTTGTTTTACCTTGTCAGCTCAGCGATTCAATCTTGCATCCTTTCCGTTACTAGTCCAATGCTCTAACCACTAGGCTACCTGCCGCACCAGTGGAGAGGGGAGAACTGGCCAGGCAGAGACAGCAAGGGCGATTCGTCGCTCCAGTGCCTTTCTGTTCACCTTCGCACCCCTGGGAAAGACCACACTCCCTCATAGGACCTACTGAAGAGATGAGTCTATAATTTAGACTTAAATGTTGAGACCGAGTTTGCGTCTCTCACATGACAGGCAGACCATTTCATAAAAATGTAGCTCTACAGGATAAAATCCTGCTATAGCTGTTTGCTTTGAAATTCAAGGGACGATAAGGAGGCCTGCATCTTGTGACCGTAGCATATATGTAGGTATGTACGGCAGGATCAAATCGGAGAGATAGGTAGGAGCAAGCCCATGTAATGCTTTGTAGGTTAGCAGTAAAACCTTGAAATCATCCCTAGCCTTAACAGGAAGCCAGCGTAGAGAGGCTAGCACTGGAGTAATATGATCAAATTTTTTGGTTCTCGTCAAGATTCTAGCAGCCGTGTTTAGCACTAACTGAAGTTCATTTCGTGCTTTATCCGGGTAGCCGGAAAGTAGAGCATTGCAGTAGTCTAATCTAGAAGTGACAAAAGCATGGATTAGCTTTTCTGCATCATTTTTGGACAAAAAGTTAGATTTTTGCAATGTTACGAAGAAATATTCTTGATATGTTCGTCAAAAGAGAGAGTCCAGGGTCCAGAGTAACGCCGACTGTGAAGTTTGGTGGAGGAGGAATAATGTTCTGGGGCTGTTTTTCATAGTTCGAGCTAGGCCCCTTAGTTCCAGTGAAGGGAAATCTCAACGCTACAGCATACAATGACAATCTAGACAATTCTGTGCTTCCAACTTTGTGGCAACAGTTTGGGGAAGTCCCTTTCCTGTTTCAGCATGACAATGCCCGGTGGACAAAGCGAGGTCCATACAGAAATGGTTTGTCGAGATCGGTGTGGAAGAACTTGACTGGCCTGCATAGAGCCCTGACCTCAACCCCATCGAACACCTTTAGTATGAATTGGAACGCCGACTGCGAGCCAGGCCTAATCGCCCAACATCAGTGCTTAACCTCACTAATGCTCGTGGCTGAAGCAAGTCCCCGCAGCAATGTTTCAACATCTAGTGGTAAGCCTTCCCAGAAGAGTTGAGGCTGTTATAGCAGCAAAGGGGGCACCAACTCCATATTAACACCCATGATTTTGTAATGAGATGTTCGACGAGCAGGTGTCCACATACTTTTGATCATGTAGTGTATCACTCATTGGCCTATCCCTAGTTTGTCTACTATTCACAGGGATCCTTTCAGGATCCTCACCTTTGGTCCACCCTCCTCTACTTTCTTCAATGCCTCAGGATACAGCATCTTCCTCACTACTCTGACACTGGCCACCTCAACCTGCTTCTCTTGCACCGGACACCTCTGATCCCCAGCAACATGGGCACTCCTACAGTTGACAACTTTTCCCACTAAAACTACACATTCCTCTGTCCCATGTCCTCCTGCACACTTCCCACATCTTGGAATCTCCCTCCTACACACTGCTGCGACAGGCCCATAAACGTGACACCTATAACACTGCAGTGTATTCAGCACAAAACTCTATTAGAATAAGTAATGTATCCTAACGTTACTTTCTCAGGTAAAGACTCTGAATCAAAGCTCAAAAGAACAGACTGTGTCACCTCTGTTTCACCACGCTCCCCACCGGATCTGCGTCGCAGTAAACGGCGAGCATCACAAACACCAGGAATCTTCAACTTAAATTGCTCCACCTTCACACTTAACGATACCCCAGAAATTACTCCTTCAATGGTGCCCTGTTCCTAAGAGCAAAGCAAGAAACAGATCTTGACCCAAGATGCATGACACAGAGCGCCCGCTCCACTCTGGTCAGAAGAAACACAAACAAATATCACAAGTCCACTACAGGTTACCTTCGCTGATTCAACTGCACCCAACTCCTTTCTCACCCACCCTGAAACCACAAATGGATCCACCAAAAGGCGAGAATTCCTGGTGTGATTGGTGCCCGGCGTTTGACCCGCTGGGTGAATGGAGAAAAATAAGAAAGTCTGTCAGTCCTGTTGTTTTTGTTAGTGTTTTATTTTTTATTTTTGTACTCCTTTTTCTCCCCAATACAGTCTTGTCTCATCGCTGAAACTCCCGTACTGACTCGGGAGAGGCGAAGGTCGAGAGCCGTGCGTCCTCAGAAACAAAACCCAACCAAGCCACACTGCTTCTTAACACAATGCCCACGTAACCCGGAAGCCAGCCACACCAATGTGCCGGAGGAAACACGGTATACCTGGCAACCGTGTCAGCGTGCACTGCGCCCAGCCCGCCACAGGAGTCGCTAGTGCGCGATGGGACAAGGACATCCCTGCCAGCCAAACCCTCCCCCAACCCGGATGACGCTGGGCCAATTGTACGCCGCCCCATGGGTCTCCCGGTCGCGGCCGGCTGTGTCCTGTTGTTTTTTGATAAAGAGCAAATGCCAACGCATGTGAAGCTTGGTTATGTAAGACACGCTGTAAAAGCTTTCGTTCCCAAACTATTGCAGTGTAAGAATTGTAAAGGATTTGGACATGTTTTCAAGTGTATGCAGATGGACAAAGTATATTGAAGAATGGTGTGTAGAAGGATGACAATGTTGCAATTCTGGTGTGGACAGTAGTGTAAAGTACTTAAGTAAAAATACTTTAAAGTACTACTTAAGTAGTTTTTTGGGGTATCTGTACTTCACTATACTATTTATATTTTTGACAACTTTTACTTTTACTTCACTACATTCCTGACGAAAATATTGTACTTTTTACTCCATACATTTTCCCTGTCAACCCAAAGTACTCATTTTGAATGCTTAGCAGGACAGGAAAATGGTGAAATTCACCCACTTATCAAGAGAATCCCTACTGCCTATGGTCTGGCAGACTCACTAAACACAAATGCATCTTTCGTAAATAATGTCTGAGTGTTGGAGTGTGCCCCTGGCTATCCGTAAAGTTTTAAAACAAGAAAATGGTGCCCTCTGCTTTGCTTAATGTAAGGAATTTGAAATGATTTATACCTTTACTTCTAATTTTGATACTTAAGTATATTTTAGCAATTACATTTACTTTTGATACTTAAGTATATTTAAAACCAAATACTTTTAGACTTGTACTCAAATTGTATTTTACTGGGTGACTTTCACTTTTACTTGAGTAACTTTCTATTAAAGGTATCTATACTTTTACTCAAGGATGACAATTGGGTACTTTTTCCACACCTGGGTGGGGATCATGATCCCGATTTCCTGGAGTGCCCTGTAAGGGTGAAGGAGATTGAGGTGGCAAAAGTTAGAGCGGTCAATCGAATCTCCTATGCGGAGGCGATTAAAAGAATTGAGAAAACAAGTGATGCTCGTGAAGATATGGTAGTGAATGCATCACAGTCTGTAGTAAATGTTTGCTGCCAGCCAAGGTGGATTTTGTGGCATTCATTGCCACAGTTATGAACTGTACGGCAAAAGTTTCAAAGAAATCTAAGAAACTGTACATTATTGTGGATGCGTCAGAAACGTTTTTGGGACTTAAGGATTTTACATCTGAAGACTTGCAAGGGGTACTGGTGCTGGAAGACCCGCCCTCCCAGGTTCCCCTTGAGCCTTTGTAGGGATCAGATCTGTTTTATTTTTTTAACAGAAAAGTTGTTTGATTAATTTGTTTTATTTTTTATTATTATTATTTTATTTTTTGGTATTGGTAGTTGTTTTGGTATTTAGTTAAATTTTGGGAAATCCTGTTTACACCCCGCACAGTAGGTGGCGGAAGGCACATTAAATTGTGCGATCGCCAATATACCGAAGAAGATGGAAGAAGAAGGAAGGAAAAAGGAGGAAGCCGGAAGAAGGAGGAACAAAGAACAAGGAAGACGAAATAATAATAATAATAATAATACATTTCCGGCTGGCAACGTTGACGTTTTGAACAAACTTGCATTGTCGTTTATGCGTTTCTTATTATGACCTTCTCATTTGATGAGACTGGTTTTTCTCTAACGTGTAAATATTATAACTTATCTTTTTAAGATAATACATAAATCCATAGTGGAACTATATAGATCAAGTACTTGTTTCTCAGTGGATACATTTCCCCCAACACGAAAGCTGATGCAAATTGAATGACTGGATTGGCAGCGCCGGCGGCTTCATAAAATTTGAACAGTACGTGTATGTGAATTATTTGTAAACATTTGGCATATTTCCTCTGATGTACCCGTGTTTATTTGATAAACATGTCCGGTCAACCGAAAGCCACTGTCATGGAGTTGTAGATCAGAACAGAACAGAGGCAACGCTATGGGGAAACTATGGCAACCATCCTTTCTGTTAATTCTTGAGGCTACCTGGGACGTTAGCGTGCCACCCGTGGCGCACCCTATCAACAGCAGGTGCATTTCAAGAGCGGCAAATTTGAAACCAAATAAATGTACAAATTCAAATTTCTCAAACATACAACTAACTTACAGCCTTTGAAAGATAAACATCTTCTTAATCTAACCACGTTTACCGATTTCAAAAAGGTTTTACGGGGAAAGCATAAAGTTAGGTTATGTTAGGAGAGTACATTGACAATAGCGGTGTGCAATGCATTGTCGATTCAAAGACAGGCTTCACCAAAACCATACAATCAGCTAAAATTATGCACTAACCTTTTACAATCTCCATCAGATGACACTCCTAGGACATTATGTTAGACAATGCATGCATTTTTAGTTCTATCAAGTTCATATTTATATCTAAAAACAGTGTTTTACTATGGCGTTGATGTTCAGGAAATCGTTTCCCTCCAATACCGGCAGTCAAGTCATGACAACAAAATAATTAATTAATATTAGAAAACATTGCTAAAATATTATATTGTCATTCAAAGAATTATAGATTTACATCTCTTGAACGCAATGGACTTGTCAGATTTTAAATTAACCTTACTGGGAAATCACACTTTGCAATAATCTGAGCACTGCGCCAGAAAAATACGCATCGCGATACAGACTAACCGCCATGTTGGAGGAATCTAAAATCTAAAATACTATATAAATAATCCATTACCTTTGATTCTCTTCATCAGATGTCACTTCCAAAGAGTCCCAGGTCCATATCGAATGTAGTTTTGTTCAAAAAAGCTCATCATTTATGTCGAAAAACCTCCGTGTTGTAGCGCATGATCTAAGCCAGCCGGACTTCACTTCACTTCAAGAACGGAAAAAATATATTTCCGTTCGTTCAAACATGTCAAACGTTGTATCGCATAAATCATTAGGGCCTTTTTTAACCAGAACATGAATAAAATTCAAGGCGGACCATTGGGTTTTCTTTTAAAACGTTTCGGAATGAGAGTACCCACCATCAAATCGCGCGCCAGATGTCTAATGGACCATCACGTTCCATGGCTCTTATTCGGTCAGATCTCACTGTAGAACACTCAAAACACTTTGTAAAGGCTGGGGACATCTTGTGGAAGCAATAGGAAGTGCCAGAATATACCTCACCCCCTTTGTTTTTCAATGGCATAGGCTCAAAGTCAATTCAACACATCAGGTATCCACTTCCTGTCAGAATCTGTCTCAGGGTTTTGCCTGCCAAATGAGTTCTGTTATACTCACAGACACCATTCAAACAGTTTTTGAAACTTTAGGGTGTTTTCTATCCATATATAATAAGTATATGCATATTGTAGTTACTGGGTAGGTGTAGGAGGCAGTTAAAAATGGGCACATTTTTTCAAAAAATTCTCAATACTGCCCCCTATACCCTAACAGGTTGGTGGCCTCATTTACCATAACAAAACCAGACAGCTAGACATTGCTGTTCATTAGCTATGTAAGTGAACTTCAAAAACAATCCTTGACAGCCACGTGTGTTTTGTTGATATACATGGCTCATACATTAGCTCGCTAGCTACTTTCCCGAGGCAAAGAAACTTAAAAACCAAAATGCAGTCTTATGGCATACTAGTAACTATGCACTCCTTACGATGTTATGTATCAGCTAGACATGCTATCTAGCTAGCATATATGCGATTGCATTGGGTAAAAAGCTAACGTACATGAAGTAAGCTACTGCATGTCAAATTGTGTCACATAGCCTTGTATCTCTCCAAATGGGTCTTGACTAGGTTGAAGATGACAAACTGTCAGGGAGACGGGGCAGGGGATATGACCACAATGGACCTATATGAGAATCTAACAATCGATGCTGCTGTACAGTTGTTGCTGAAGCTCAAAGACGACGACAAGCAGGCAACGGGTCAGGACTATAAGGCTGGGTGTCCACCCTCGGAAAGCGACGTTTCAAAAGACAATGGGCCAGCAGCAACTGCTAATGGGGACGACATGGTTGACCCCTGGAACGTGTCCACCACCAGCGCCAAAGGAATGGACTACGACAAGCTGATAGGTCAGAGGGAAAATCATAATGTTCGATCTCTGGGGGCGGAATCCCAGGGCTCTACAGTGGGACCATATTACTCGCATATGCGCCTAAATATTTTGCTGTGCGACCTGGAATCTAAATTTAGGAGCACCAGTGTGCCTAGAAAAAAATCACCCTGATGATAATTGTTGCGACGATTACTTCACTGTACCACGGCCCCTGAGTGCCATGGAGAATACACCGAGGGCAGATGCATGACAGTCGTGCTTGCACCATTACTACAAAGAAAACGGCCTGTTGCCTCATATTTTTCATTGTGCTCCTTCATTTCTTTGTGCTTCTACATTTTTTAATTTAGGCGTACACATGCTCATTGTAAAAAAGGTCAGTGTAGAGCCCTGAATCCTAACTTGCACGGCGCACACTTCACTCAACAATCGCACAGAACCTTTATTTTGAAACTTGGTGACTGCTATGGTGTGTGATCATCCACACCCCCTCCCAAAATGGCTGCTGTGCCATTTCTTCCCCTTGCATTACTTGACATAGATCCAGATCAGAACAAAAAAACATTTCCGGGCAGGCACCGTTGACATTTTGACCAGACTTGCATCATCATTTATGCATTTCTCTTTATGAACTTCTCATTTGATGAGACTGGCTTTTCTCTAATGTTTTGACATGTACCGTAATTTCCGGACTATTAAGAGCACCTGAATATAAGCCCCACCCACTGAATTTTTTTTATTTTTTTATTTTGAACATAAATAAGCCGCACATGTCTATAAGCCGCAGGTGCCTACCGGTACATTGAAACAAATTAACTTTACACAGGCTTTAACGAAACACGGCTTGTAACAAAAATAAATAGGCTTTAACGAAACACGGCTTGTAACAAAAAATAAAAAATTATCAGTAAGCTTTAGTTGTCTTTTTGCACTGAGTCAATTCCTCACGCTGCTGTTTCCAACGTCTTATCATCGACTCATTAAGACCAAGCTCCCGTGCAGCAGCTCTATTTCCTTTTCTAACAGCCAGATCAATCGCCTTCAACTTGAAAGCTGCATCATATGCATTTCTCCGTGTCTTTGCCATGATGAGGGTGACAAAATGACTACCGTAATCAGAATGATGGGAAGTTTGAGAGCGCTCGATTTAATCTAAACAGTAAACAAAAAAGTTGTTTGACGTAACCCGTTCGGCAATTTCATTGGTCTAATGAAAGCTTCATGCCGCCAAAAAAACTGAGCACGTCACAGAATGTGTTTTTTTGGAGAAAAAAAAATTGAAAGCGGGAAAAATCCATATATAGCCGCATCATTGTTTAAGCCGCGAGGTTCAAAGGCTGGGAAAAAGTTGCGGCTTATAGTCCGGAATTTACGGTAAATATTATAACTTCTCTTATTACGGTAATAAATAAAATGCATAGTAGAACTATATAGATCAAGTACTTGTTTCTCAGAAGATACATTTCCCCCGAACACTTCCCCCAACACGCAAGCTGATGCAAGTTGAATGAGTAGATTGGCAGCTATGCCATAAAATCTGAATGGTGCATGTATGTGAATTATTGTTAAACATTTTGAATATTTCCTTTGATGTACCCGTGTTTATTTGATAAACATGTCCTTTTAACCAAAATCCACTGTCATGGCGTGGTATAGTAGATCAGAACAGAGGCAACACTATGGGAAACATACAGTGCATTCGGAAAGTATTCAGACCCCTTGACTTTTTCCACATTTTGTTTTGTTACAGCCTTATTCTAAAATTAATTAAATAAAAAATGTCCTCATCAATCTACGCACAATACCCCATTATGACAAAGTGAAAATGTATTTAAAAAAAACAGAAATACCTTATTTACATCAGTTTTCAGACCCTTTGCTATGAGACTTGAAATTTAGCTCAGGTGCATTGTGTTTCCATTGATCATCCTGTCTATATAAGGTCCCACAGTTGACAGTGCACGTCAGAGCAAAAACCAAGCCATGAGGTTGAAGGAATTGTCCCTAGAGCTCTGAGACAGGATTGTGGCTCGACACAGATCTGGGGAAGGGTACCAAGAATGTCTGCAGCATTGAAGGTCCCCAAGAACACAGTGGCCTCCCATCATTCTTAAACGGAAGAAGTTTGGAACCACCAAGACTGAGCAATCGGGGAAGAAGGGCCTTGGTCAGGTAGGTGACCAAGAAACCGATGGTCACTCTGAGTGGTCCAGCCAGAGCCCGGACTTGAACCCGATCGAACATTTCTGGATAGACCTGAAAATAGCTGTATAGCAACACTCCCCATCCAACCTGACAGAGCTTGAGAGGATCTGCAGAGAAGAATGGGAAAAATACAGGTGTGCCAAGGTTGTAGCGTGATACCCAAGAAGTCTCAAGGCTGTAATCGCTGCCAAAGGTGCTTCAACAAAGGGTCTGAATACTTATGTAAATGTTTTTGTATTTAAATTAGCTACAATTTCTAAAAACCTGTTTTTGCTTTGTCATTATGGTGTATTGTGTGTAGATTGATGAGGAAAAAAATAATGTAGTACATTTTAGAACAAAATGTGGAAAAAGTCAAGGGGTCTGAATACTTTTCCGAATGACTAAATAGAAGACTTGTTACAACGATGCATGTTACGGATACAGGTATCCTGTGTGTGTATTTATTTTCTCTCCTCCCCTACTCACAGGTGGCAATCATCATTCCCTAATCAGTCGCCAATCAGTTGCTAATCAGAAGACACACCTGCTCCTTTTCCCTTACCCGATCACATCCCCTTTCCCTTGGTTTAAAAGTATCCCAATCAGTTCTCTCTGGAGATCTCTCTTTTGTTTTTGCAACTACATGTCACTTTGTCCATTATCCTGTGAGTATTGTTTTGTTATGGTGTTTGACTGTTTGTTTGATGGTGGGAAAAGGGGGTACCAAGACAAGTCGCCCATGGGCATACACTACCCGTAGGTAAATATTGTCTAAAGAACACTAGTTAGAACTGGGCGGACCACCCACTGTATTTTATTGGTTAGTGAGCTAGCTGTTGTTGAAGCAGGTAGTCTAGCTTAGGGGTGTTTTTGAGTACTTATTATTTCTTTCCTTGGGTCCAGCTCAGCCCCTTTTCCCGCCCCCCTTTACCGTGTGTTTAAAAATAAACCATGAGTGTTTGACGGTAGACATAAGTTGTCTGTGGTTTTTGTTCTCACTGTTCCTTTTCACTGTTATAATTTGCATAAGTTATGTTACGGGTCTCATTTCCATCCCCCCTAGACTGCAGGGCCAAAGGGATTCGTAACAATGCATATCAAGCAACAATTATCTTTTAAATAGTATGAATCATATAATTACAAAATAAATAAATAAACTTACACAGGAAAGGAAGAGGGGACTGCTGTAACATGTTTTTTTCCAGTGAGGTTTGGCAGTAGGAAGATTGACCGGGAGATGGTGAACAGAATAGTCTCGGGACAGAAGGCACACCGGTTTTTCGCAGAGGAATATTCTTCTCTCACAGGTCAGTGGCACCAGTCAATACAGTCACCAGATTGTTCACTTCTCTAGTATGACAGCTGTGCTTGTCATCACCGAGTTCCTCATTCCTATTAATTTATTTGAATGTACTCTAGAGGGCGGCGTGTCTGTCTATCTGGGATTGAGCATGAGCAATTGATACCAAATTGTATTAAGAATCTAGTCTTAATCTGCTCTCATTTTACCTTGTGGGCATTTTAGGATATGTTATATGCTGTAACTGTGTGCTGTTGCTCTTTTTCAGAGATATGCACCAGGTTCTGGACGCGATTGAGAAGAACAAGTCTTTCTACCTCTACACGGGCAGAGGACCCTCAGAGGCCATGCATGTGGGCCACCTCATCCCTTTCATCTTCACAAAGTGAGGCTCCTCTCCGCTATTATACTGTTTCTCTATTCATTTTAGTATCTATTATTGAGATGGATGGAGTTGACTCTATGAAGAACCACCGAAAGTTCAATAATTTTTGTAGACTCCATCTATTAACCCTACACTATGGTACATCCCAGACCTTGTCCTGGTTAGGTCCCGCTGTCAGGAAACACGAAGCCCTACCTAGTGTATAACACACTGCCTATATAACACACTGCATAATGTCAAAAACACCTAAGCCCTAGCGTTTTCAGTCAGGCTTGTAGAAGAAGGCTTAAGACCAGTTGGTATCGTAGTGGATTCAGTTGAGAGTAAAGGGTTGTGCTCCTCCATCTGTTCCCAGATGGCTGCAGGACACGTTTGACATCCAGCTGAACGACGATGAGAAGTAAATGTGGAAGGACCTGTCCCTGGAGGACTGTCACCGCTACGCATTGGAGAATGCCAAGGACATCATCGCCTGCGTCTTCGACGTCAAGAAGACCTTCATTTTCTCTGACCTGGACTACATGGGGTAACTAACCAACCACTATGTCTCTGGGCCCGTATCGACAAAGTGTCTCAGTGTAGGAGTGCTGATCTAGGATCAGATCCCCTCTGTCCATGTAATGTTACTCGTTATGATCTAAAAGGCAAAACGTATCCTAGATCAGCACTCAGACTGAGGAGATTTGTGGATACGAGCCCTGGTCCTCGTTTACTTTAGAGGTGCAGGGACTGTACGTATTCCATTTTAGTACAATTAGATATTCTGCCTGTTTCAGAATCCCCTCATCGAGCTCTTTGCTGTTTGAGCATTCATACATCATGGGAATACTAAAAACGGGTTTCTTTCACAAGACTTGTTACTTTGGATTTATCCCATGTCTGTTCACTGATCTCACAGAAGGTGGTGCTGTACTGCAATAATTTGAAAGTAGTCAATACAGATAGAAGCCTACATTTTTCACTCTCACTCTCTCTCTCCTCTAGCCTGTCATCATAACTCTTAGCTGTGGGTGGTAGGCTAAACAGCTTGATGTGACTGGGAGATATTACAAAGCCAATGTTTATCATTCAATAGAAGGAGCTCACAGTGACAAATAATTGACCTATTCAAAGTTCACCCATGTCTGGCTAGTGGTACGAGGCTGTCATGTCTGCTACAGTATTTTGCTGATTGTTCTTAACTCTTAATTGTTTTTTCTCTACAGGGCGTCCCCAGACTTCTACAGGAATGTGGTGAAAATACAGAAGCATGTGACATTCAACCAGGTCAAAGGCATCTTTGGATTTGGCGAAAGTGACTGCATCGGTCAGAGATTGCAGGATAATCGTCAACACCTGTTGAGCAATTATACAAACTTTATAAATTCTTCTGATCTGCATAGTGGGTGCTACAATGTAATCAGTACAGTTCACATTGAAACACTAGACACCGAACAGGAGAAAACAGACAGAAAAAAACAAGGGCCAACTGTCCAATAAGAAACACTCATTTTCATTTTCCGTAGCAAAACGTTTTGCTAATGAATGCGAACCAGGTGAATGCTTTTTAACAGCTAAGTATTCCTCTTATCTCTCCTACCCAAGGAAAGATCGCCATCCAGGCCGCTCCGTCGTTCAGGAACTCTTTCCCTCCCTCAGATCTTCAAGGGCAGAAAAGACGTCCAGTGTCTCATTCCCTGCGCCATAGACCAGGTCAGTCATGCCTCACAGCACAACTGGGATGCACAGTGTCTGCTAACCTTTAACAGAGAAAGATATCTGGAAGAAAGTTTTACCAGCTCATTTTACAAATGGGATGCTTTGACTGACCATCTTCAATGCGCTGAACTAGTGGCAACTAATTAACCTTAGAATCAACCTTTCTTTCTACACTATGCTTGTGACTGTATATTTTCATTTTGCCAGAATAATATCATGTGAAGTTAAACATTTATTTTTTTGAGAGAAACAGAAGGATTAGTAGGGTCTGACAGCATGTTACTGAGACGGTAAAGAACTCAGTAAAGTTCAATCTGAGATGTTTACAGGGAAGTAATTTAGCATCACATCGAGTGCACTATAATGGTTTTGAAGACATATCTCTCCACTTACCCATGCCCGACTCCTCCACCCCTGTAGGACCCCTACTTCCGGATGACCCGGGATGTGGCCCCCAGGATCGGCTACCCCAAGCCTGCCCTACTGCACTCAACCTTCTTCCCCGCACTGCAGGGGGCCCAGACCAACTCCTCCACCTTCCTCACAGACACGCCCAAGCAGATCAAAAATAAGGTGACACTGAAGCTTTCTAATACCCTTTTTACACTATCTTGCCAACCCAAAATGTACCCGTGCTTTCTCTGATATTTTCTATTCACCTCGTCCTTTACAGCATGGTTCCAGCAATAGTGAATGCATAACCAGACTGGTACAGCTCAGCTTATTAGTGTGAAAGAGGTCACTTTGTGACAACTTCTGATGTAAATGGGGCTTTATAGATACACTTACCTTACTTTATTAGTTCCACATACAGTTAACTGAAATAGAAATTACACTGAAGAAAAATATAAACGCAACATGTAAAGTGTTGGTCCCATGTTTCATGAGCTGAAATAAAAGATTAATGAACGTTTTCATAACCATAAAAAGCGTATTTCTCTCAAATGATGTACACATTTGTTTACATCCCTGTTAGTGAGCAATTCTCCTTTGCCAAGATAATCCATCCACTAGGTGTGGCATATCAAGAAGCTGATTAAACGGCATGATCATTACACAGGTGCATCTTGTGTTGGGGACAATAAAAGGCTATCCTAAAATGTGCAGTTTTGTCACCCCAACGCCACAGATGTCTCAAGTTTTGTGGGAGCGTGCAATTGCTGTGGCCAGAGCTGTGGCCAGAGAATTTAAAGTTAATTTCTCTACCATAAGCCCCCTTTAACGTTGTTTTAGAGAATTTTACAGTACGTCCAACCGGCCTCACAACCGCAGACCACGTGTATGGCGTCGTGTGGGTGAGCGGTTTGGTGATGTCAACATTGTGAACAGAGTGGCGGTGGGTTTATGGAATGGGCAGGCATAAGCTACGGACAACCAACACCATTGGCATTTTTATAGATCCTGAGGCCCATTGTGAGGCCCTTTTTTTAAAGTATCTGACCAACAGATGCATATCTGTATTCCCACTTATGTGAAAGCCATAGATTAGGGCCTAATGAATTTATTGCAATTGACTGATGTCCTCATATGAACTGTAAAATCAATGAAATTGCTGCGTTCATTTTTGTTCAGTATACATTACATTCTATTGATTGATATCACAACTGTATTTCATGTCGTGTTGTCATTGTTGCCATCATCTCCAAGGTGAACAAGCACGACTTCTCTGGGGGAAAGGACACGGTAGAGGAGCACCGGAAATATGGCGGCAACCCTGACGTGGATGTGTCCTTCATGTACCTGACCTTCTTCCTGGAGGACGACGAGCAGCTGGAGAGAATCCGACAGGTGGGGGAGCGTGCTGCTCGACAGCTGTCAGAGACCCTATTGAACCTGGACTTGAGCAATGGACAGAACTGACTCAACATGTATTGCGGCCCAGGGTTAGGGTCTGGTGTTTTCTTAACCCACAGTCACACTATTTGTAAGAAAAAATGTTACCTTCATAGCCCTACATTTTAATTGGTGTATTGTTTTTACCCACACAACCATACTATCCATGACTACCCACAGGTAGAGAATAACTGACCTTTATCAGAAATAAGCACACTAATAGTTTTCTAATTGGTATCAACACTCTTGGACAGAGCAGGATATTTGACTGTCCTAGTCAGATAACATTAATTTCTGTTAATGAAATCTCCCCAAATGGACACTATGCTGATTTCTGTGTGTCAAATCTTATCAGAATGATAAACTGTAGATTTCTTGGAAACAAAGCTAGATTCCTGGTGCCTCTCCTTTTATGTGCTGTAGCCGTCTATTCTATCGATGCCATGTTTGGCCTGGCAAAGAACTAAAAGAGGAGTGGCTAAAACAGACTGGCCAACCATACTAATGATTTCCTGGAAATGAAGGCAGTTCTTTGCTGTGTTGTGTCCTAAGTAATCATCTCACTCATTGCTGTACCGTGTCTCTCTCTCCAGGACTAAACCAGTGGGGCCCTGCTTACCGGTGAGTTGAAGTCTGATAGAGACCCTGCAGCCAATCATCACAGCCCATCAGGAGAGACGCAAGCCGGTCTCAGAAGAGACAGTCAAACAGTTCATGATGCCGAGACCTCTTGATTTCTAGCCAGTGCGCGTTAGTCATGTGCTAAATCTCAATGCAATGTTGGTCGTCCATGTCAAAACTCAGCAGGACTGCGTTCAGCAGGGCACAAGTTGTGGAACGTTCAGATAGAAAAAAAGGCCAGTACATCAGGAGACGTGGAGGAGGCCGTAGGAGGACAACAACCCAGCAGCAGGACCGCTACCTCCGCCTTTGTGCAAGGAGGAGCAGGAGGAGCACTGCCAGAGCCCTGCAAAATGACCTCCAGCAGGCCACAAATGTGCATGTGTCTGCTCAAACGGTCAGAAACAGACTCCGTGAGGGTGGTATGAGGGCCCGACGTCCACAGGTGGGGGTTGTGCTTACAGCCCAACACCGTGCAGGACGTTTGGCATTTGCCAGAGAACACCAAGATTGGCAAATTCGCCACTGGCGCCCTGTGCTCTTCACAGATGAAAGCAGGTTCACACTGAGTATGTGACAGACGTGACAGAGTCTGGAGACGCCGTGGAGAACGTTCTGCTGCCTGCAACATCCTCCAGAATGACCAGTTTGGCGGTGGGTCAGTCATGGTGTGGGGTGGCATTTCTTTGGGGGGCCGCACAGCCCTCCATGTGCTCGCCAGAGGTAGCCTGACTGCCATTAGGTACCGAGATGAGATCCTCAGACCCCTTGTAAGACCATATGCTGGTGCGGTTGGCCCTGGGTTCCTCCTAATGCAAGACAATGCTAGACCTCATGTGGCTGGAGTGTGTCAGCAGTTCCTGCAAGAGGAAGGCATTGATGTTATGGACTGGCCCGCCCGTTCCCCAGACCTGAATCCAATTGAGCACATCTGGGACATCATGTCTCGCTCCATCCACCAACACCACGTTGCACCACAGACTGTCCAGGAGTTGGCAGATGCTTTAGTCCAGGTCTGGGAGGAGATCCCTCAGGAGACCATCTGCCACCTCGTCAGGAGCTTGCCCAGGCGTTGTAGGGAGGTCATACAGGCACGTGGAGGCCACACACACACTACTGAGCCTCATTTTGACTTGTTTTAAGGACATTACATCAAAGTTGGATCAGCCTGTAGTGTGGTTTTCCACTTTCATTTTGAGTGTGACTCCAAATCCAGGCCTCCATGGGTTGATAAATTGGATTTCCATTGATTATTTTTGTGTGATTTTGTTGTCAGCACATTCAACTATGTGAAGAAAAAAGTATTTAATAAAATTATTTAATTCATTCAGATCTAGGATGTGTTATTTTAGTGTTCCCTTTATTTTTTTGAGCAGTGTATATGGCTTCACATCAAGCTTACTAAGCATGGTCAAATAAGTCTTAACACCAATACTATTTGATGAATAAAATAACCTTGGTCTTGTGATTGGACACTTTTATTCAATAATTAAATCATTTATATATTTCCTTCACTTTACACTGCAGAAATGTTTATGTTAAAAAGCCCTTATTTTAAATTACACCAAAATTGGATACATTACTTGGAAGTTCATTTTTCTCAAACACTACCAAAGAACAGGATTGTCATTCAAAATCAAATTACAGTATTACTACATGAGGTATACAGAGAATGTATTTTGAGAACTGGGAGTTAAGGCAGTACTATTAAATAATCTATGTCAACATCTCAGAATTGAAACTGCTTGGATCCAGTAACAGAGCAATGTTTTTCCAATTGTATTTTCAAAGCAAAGTTGATCAATTCCTAGCCTCGGCTCGAACGGGAGGTGAAAGCCTATGGCAGAAGTGAATCAATTCCTAAATACTGATAACACACAGCGAATACTGCAGTTTGCTGGCTGGTAGCCCTATTTCAGAGACTTGTTTCCTGAGCTGTAACAGGAGTGATATGAACAACGGGATAATTCTAAGGGCAGGATCAACAAGATCGCTAAGTAACTTTCCTTAATACAGTATTCAGAAATAACGAGCACCATACTTTCGTATTCATTAGGAAGATACAATAAACTGTTACTAACCCACTTAAGCTTCATTTATAAACCAGTAAACTCAAGTAATCCTATAAAGGTCAGTGAGGGAAAGTTGTGTAAACAGTAAGCCTCCCTTCAAATATATAAAAATGATGTGCAAATGAAGCAATGCAGGCAGGTAAACACACATCATCAATGCAAATGAAGCAATGTAGTGCTATTCCCAAAAGGTCTAAGAACTATTAGACCCTATTCCTAAACTGTCTGATGAATCTACCATAAAACTGTTTTAGCTCAGTATTCATTTTCAATTCACATTTTCACTTGAAATACTTTGTAGGAATATTGAAATGTTACTGAGGAATCGTAGTTTCCCTTATAGTGCACTATTGAACAATCGCATAGAGCAGCAACTGAGGCAAAGGTGAATGGTGATATAGCATACACGCTCACTGGATTGTGTGTTATTCCAGTCATGAAAAACTGCATGAGAAACCTTAAAATGGAATCACATTTTGTTTAAAGATGTAAATCAAAAAAGGTTGACACCCAAGTCTTCAAAACCAGGGTTGTGTTCATTAAGACACAAAAAACAAAAATGAGCATTTCTTGGACAGTATTTCCTCCCTATTTCCGACTGTTTTGTTCCATTTAATGCCTAATGAATTCAACCCAGACCTATAGATTCACAGTCGGAGGAGGCGCTCATCCACCTCGTACATGGCGAACACAGACATGTTGACGGGGAAGGCACGTATGCAATTGAGGCCCAGGCCTTTGAAGAGAACACCCAGCCCCTCAGTGCCTATGCTCTGTAGTGGAAGAAACCCTTGTATCTCCTCTTGCCTATGCCGCCCACCTGCAAACAGGATTTGATTACGTCTATGGATGTCCCTATGCACGGGGGGGGGTTTATTCTCATGATGAATGAATAATGACTGATGGTAAAAGGAACCGTTTACATGACATGAGCGGAGTTACAGAAGCATATGCTTTGGGAGATTCTTCCAGAGTGATGATGTGTGTTTACCTGGCTGCGTCTTCCCAGGTGGTGACAGTTGCTCATAGCTTGATAAATAGTGAAGTAGGTGGCGAAAGAAGGGCTTTCTCACAGGGCGAGTGCACTAGCTCCCTTGTACAGTCTGAGGAAGCTCTCATGAGCGATGGTCTTCAGACCGGGCATTGGGTTGCGGTACTTGGGTTGCCTTGACGCCTTGACGCTTGGGTTGCCTTGACGCTCAGCAACCCATAGTGAAAGTACGGATGCAGATGTTGTCACTATTATTATACAATGTAGAAAATAGTAAAAATAACGAAAAGGACCTAGGCTTGGTGCTCCAGTACCGCTTGCCGTGCGGTAGCAGTGTATGACCAGGGTGGCTGGAGTCTTTGGCAATTTTTAGGGCCTTCCTCTGACACCGCCTGGTATAGAGGTCCTGGATGGCAGGAAGCTTGGCCCTAGTGATGTACTGGGTCGTTCGCACTACCCTCTGTAGTGCCTTGCGGTCGGAGGACGAGCAGTTGCCATACCAGGCGGTGATGCAACCAGTCAGGATGCTCTCGATGGTGCAGCTGTAGAATTTTTTGAGGATCTGAGGACACATGCCAAATCTTCTCAGTCTCCTGAGGGGGCCCTCTTCACGACTATCTTGGTGTGTTTGGACCATGACAGTTCATTGGTGATGTGGAAACCAAGGAACTTGAAGCTCTCGACCCACTCCACTACAGCCCTGTCGATGAGAAGTCCACGATCATCTCCTTTGTCTTGATCACGTTGAGGGAGAGGTTGTTATCCTGGCACCGCACTGCCAGGTCTCTGACCTCCTTCCTATATATAGGATCCTACAAACCTGATTCAGTTACACCAGCTCTGTCAGGAGGAATGGGACAAAATTCACCCAACTTATTGTGGGAAGCTTGTGGAAGGCTACCCGAAACATTTGACCCAAGTTAAACAATTTAAAGGTAATGCTACCAAATGCTAATTGAGTGTATGTCAACTTCTGACCCACTGGGAATGTGATGAAAGAAATAAAAGCTGAAATAAATCATTCTCTCTACTATTATTCTGACATTTCACATTCTTAAAATAAAGTGGTGATTCTAACTGACCTAAGACAGGGAATTCTTACTAGGATTAAATGTCAGGAATTGTGAAAAACTGAGTTTAAATGTATTTGGCTAAGGTGTATGTAAACTTCCAACTTCAACTGTATACAGTGCTTTCGGGAAAGTATTTTTTTATATTTTTTATTTATTTAACTAGGCAAGTCAGTTAAGATCGTGGAGGCCCCTTACACTTCAATGTTGTGATGGAAAAATACTATCAAAATGCATAGCACTCAGAATTAAAAGGGTTTTACCAGGTATTGTTCATCCTGATCAGACAGGTTTTTTTACATGGACGATACATTGGAGATAATATACGACAACTACTAGGAATAATAGAACATCATGAAACATCTAAGAAGCCAGGAATGGTATTTATAGTGGATTTTGAAAAGGCATTTGATAAAGTAAGACTGGATTTTATTTATAAATGCCTGGATTTTTGAAATTTCGGTAATTCTGTTATAAAATGGGTAAAAATAATGTATAGCAACCCCAGGTGTAAAATAGTAAATAAGGAATGGCTGAAAATGCATAGCATTGATCTAAAATTGACCCTAGAAATAGTACTGTTAGAAGAGAGAGACCGGGTCAGTCAATTACTAATATACTAATACTCTTAGTAAAAGTATTTATCTTCAACTCGCAATCTGTGGATTCTATTCGATTAGATAGATTGAAATTGTACATTAAACATCACAGCATAGTTGAAAGATATGTGTTGTGTAGAAACCCAAAGTGGGTGGCCAGCAGAGATAGATGGGATGGGCTGAGGGAAGCTGAGGGTTGGGATGTGGAATTGGAGACAAGTGGGAGTGGAGTTGCTGTGCGGGAGATAGAATGATGGTCAAAGATAAAAGTTTTTTTTTAAAAAGAGTAAAAATAAAACATAATAAAAAGTATGTTTGAATGACACTGAGGGGCACTGTTTTTACAATTAATGCCAGTTTGCCTGAGGCTGATGCTGTGTGTACAGTTAGTGTGTGTATGCTGTACACACACTCTCATTCAAATAAACGCATACAAGAACACACACATACCATACACTAACCATGTGTATGTGACAAATAACATTTGATTTGATTTTGATTTGAATAGTGCCAGACATGCACACAAACATATACAGTTGGCATTGCTGTTGTGATTTTAGTTGTCCTTAATGTCCTTTGTTTTACATTTATTTATTTTATTATTATTTTTTGCATTGCTGTTTGCTGTTTTCTTCTGTCTTTCTTTTTTCTCTTTAGTTCATTATCTTGGTTGTTGGTGCATTGGGGGTGGGGAATGGAATTAATAGTAAAAAACAAATCTTCTGGGGGGGCTGTGGGAGGGGCCTCGAATGGTTGAGGGACAGCTATTGGGGAACTGTGGGGGGGGATCTTGGTGGGTTCGGGTTCATGTTTTTTTGCCTGGTGGGAGATCTGTCAACGTGCCCTTGAGCAGGGCATTGACCCTGGATGCTTCTGTGTGTCGCTCTGAATGGGAGTCTGTTGGATGACTGGTATGATGTAGTTGTTGAGCGGCTTCACTGCAAGTATATTTTTTTGACAACAGGACTTCCATGTCCTAGAAGCTCGGGGGCGGTGGCAAACTACTCATCCGGTATAGAAAATGGCTTGCAAGCTAGCCATTTTAAATATCAAC
Source organism: Salmo trutta (assembly GCF_901001165.1). Classification (NCBI taxonomy): domain Eukaryota; kingdom Metazoa; phylum Chordata; class Actinopteri; order Salmoniformes; family Salmonidae; genus Salmo; species Salmo trutta. The sequence continues at coordinate 42,714,139 of NC_042981.1, read as the reverse complement.
AGTACTGCCACAGCAGCATAACATTTAATTCACACTTAATTTACATCTTCATCAATATTCGGTCTGGTTGGCAGCACATCATTATATATTTCCTTATGGAATCATAGCAGCGGGAAGGGTTCCTGACAAACGCTACGCCCACTGATAAATTGAAATACATTTGCAAAAATTATAGAATTACTGCTGCATGTTCAGAAAGAAATGAAATAATTCAGAATAGCCTACTACACCATGAGTAGGCCTATAATTTAGCCACAGAGGATCAATAACTTATGTTTAAAAAGTGCCTAGCTGTGAAATGTGTGTAGCACACTAACAAGGCTTATCCTACAGTCAGGAATGCGCTGCAAATCTGTCAGTGAAGACAAAACAGGCCTTTCACAATATTTCAAATACAGTCACAGAAAACGGGCGGACTGGCCATCTGACATTTCGGTCAAATGCCAGATGGGCTGGTCAATGTTTTGCCTAGTGGGCCTGTCTAACTTCTGTTTTTTGGTGCCAAATTATAATTATCTGGCTAATAATGGGGGCCTCAAGAGCAAAAAAGGGCCGGTGTGGGGGCCTCGAGGAAAAAAATGGGCCGGTGGAAAAAAATTGGTTGGCGTGTTAGAAATGCCAAGGCCGATTTTTGGTCCCAGTCCACCCCTGCAGAAAAACACAAACTGGAAAGCAAATGGCTCCTGCTGAAAAGAAGACTAATCTGTCTGCTGTAGGTTACTAAAATATTTGATCAACTTCCAAATAAGCCTATTGAGAGAACATTGTTTTACAAAGTAAAATAAGATAGAGATTATTATGGGATTATAATGATGATAGAACTATGTGAGTTTGTATTTAGAATTTTGTGGTTGCAAGTATGATTCACAAGTGTTTCATTTAATTTTGCAAACTTGTGTCATAATGTGTGAAAGATTTAACAACGGTTGCAAACTTGTAACTTCACATTTGAAAACATTCAATAAGATTTGCAAGTATAATTATTAGAAGTCCATTTACAACTATGAATATTCTGCTGTGAATCAAGAATATACTTTGACATTTTAAATCTGCGCACACTCTGAGTTCTGTCACTGCTGTCACATTACCAAGAGATTGGTAAACTTGTAGAAAGTTTTATGTTTGTAGAGAGAGATTCGCAAGTAAAAATTTGATTTGAGCAGCTCTGGGGGCAGGACCTTTTACCAATCAATTCCCTCTGCCAAAACCACAGCCGCCTAACCATTGGCTGGATTGTTCCATCAATCAAATCTCAGGAAGTAGTTACCCACATGAGTAACAAAGGATGAGGTAAATAAAACCAAAATAATCTACTTGAAGGTGATTGTCTCTTATCTGTGTACATCAATGTTTTTTGCAAAAAGGTTGGTCTCGTGTTTCATAAACTGAAATAAGAGATCCCAGACATTTTCCAAAAAGCTTATTTCGATCAAAAAATGGGTGCTGAGGATTATTTCCATCTGTAATAAAAAAAATTTTTTAACTCATTCTGAGTGTCCGGGCCTTGCTCCCAATGGCTGCGCCCCCACCGATGGCTGCGCCCCTGCTCAGTCATGTGAAATCCATAGATTAGGGCCTAATGAATTTATTTCAGTTGACTGATTTCCTTCATTGAACTGTAACTCAGTAAAGTATTTTAAATTGTTGCATGTTGTGTTTATATTTTTGTTCAGTATATATATCACAGGTGGTTGGTGTCACCATAATTGGGGATGATGGGGCTCCTGGTAATGGCTGGAGCAGAATTGGTGGAATGGTATCAAATACAACAAACACATGGTTTCCATATGTTTAATGCAATTCCATCCGCTCCGTCCAGTCATTATTGTGAGCCGTCCTCCCCTCCACTGATATATACAATGCATTCGGAAAGTATTCAGACCCCTTGACTTTTTCCACATTTTGTTGCGTTACAGCCCTATTCTAAAATTGATTAAATAGTTGTTTTCCCTCATCACAATAGCCCATAATGACAAAACAAAGACAGGTTTTTAGAAATGTTTGCAAATGTATTAAATATAAAAAACTGAAATACCTTTTTACATAAGTATTCAGACCCTTTGTTATGAGACTTGAAATTGAGCTCAGGTGCATCCTGTTTCCATTGATCATCCTTGAGATGTTTCTAGTACTTGATTGGAGTCTACCTGTGGTATATTCAATTGATTAGAAATGGATTTGGAAAGGCACCCACCTGTCTATATAAAGGTCCCAGGGTTGATAGTGCATGTCAGTGCAAAAACCAAGCCATGAGGTCGAAGGAATTGTCCGTAGAGCTCCGAGACAGGATTGTGTCGAGGCACAGATCTGGGGAAGGGTACCAAAACATTTCTGCAGCATTGAAGGTCTCCAAGAACACAGTGGCCTCCATCATTCTTAAATGGAAGATGTTTGGAACCACCAAGACTCCTAGAGCTAGCCGCCTGGCCAAACTGAGCAATCAGAGAAGGGCCTTGGTTAGGGAGGTGACCAAGAACCTGATGATCACTCTGACAGAGTTCCGGAGTTCCTCTTTGGAGATGGTTGTCCTTCCGGAAGGTTCTCCCATCTCTGCAGCACTCCAGCAATCAGGCCTTTATGGTAGAGTGGCCAGATGGAAGCCACTCTTCAGTAAAAGGCACATGACAGTCTAATTGGAGTTTGCCAAAAGGCACGTAAAGGACTCTGACCATGAGAAACAAGATTCTCTGGTCTGATGAAACCAAGATTGAACTCTTTGGCCTGATGCCAAGTGTCACGTCTGGAGGAAACTTGGCACCACCTCTACGATGAAGCATGGTGGTGGCAGCATCATGCTGTGGGGATGTTTTTCAGCGGCAAGGACTGGGAGACTAGTCAGGATTGAGGGAAAGATGAACGGATTAAAGTACAGAGAGATCCTTGATGAAAATCTGGTCCAGAGCGTTCAGGACCTCAGACTAGGGCAAAGGTTCAACTTCCAACAGGACAACAACCCTAAGCACACTTTGCAAAAATGTCTAAAAACATTCTTTTTTTTGTCATTATGGGGTATTGTGTGTAGATTGATTAGGACATTTTTTTATTTAATCCATTTTAGAATAAGGCTGTAATGTAACAAAATGTGGGAAAAAGGAAGGGGTCTGAATACTTTCCGAATGCACTGTGTATATATATATATATATACAGTACCAGTCAAAATTTTGGAGACACTTACTCATTCAAGGGTTTTTCTTTATTTTACTATTTTCTACATTGTAGAATAATAGTGAAGACATCAAAACTATGAAATAACACATATGGAATCATGTAGTAACCAAAAAAGTGTTAAACAAATCAAAATATACTTTATATTCTTCAAAGTTGCCACCCTTTGCCTTGATGACAGCTTGGCATTCTCTCAACCAGCTTCATGAGGTAGTCACCTGGAATGCATTTCAATTAACAGGTGTGCCTGGTTAAACGTTCATTTGCATTTGAGCCAATCAGTTGTGTTGTAACAAGGTAGGGGTAGCATACAGAAGATGGTATTTTACCAAATAGGTAAATAAGGTAGGTAAATAAGTCCAAATTATGACAAGAACAGCTCAAATAAACAAAGAGAAACGACAGTCCAACATTACTTTAAGACATGAAGGTCAGTCAATCCGAAACATTTCAAGAACTTTTAGTTTCTTCAAGTGCAGTCGCAAAAACCATCAAGCGCTATGATGAAACTGTCTCTCACGAGGACCGCCACAGGAACGGAAGACCCAGAGTTACCTCTGCTGCAGAAGATAAGTTCATTAGTTACCAGCCTTAAAAAAATGCAGCCCAAATAAATGCTTCACAGAGTTCAAGTAATAGACACATCTCAACATCAACTGTTCAGGTGAGACTGCGTGAATCAGGTCTTCATGGTCGAATTGCTGCAAAGAAACCACTACTAAAGGACACTGTCGTGACGTGACTTTTCATGAATGTGAAGACTGTTATATCAAATCAATGTGTAATTATTATTACGTGACTAAACTAATCATGTAACATTAGTTAACTAAGAAGTCAGGGCACCACGGGAACATGTTGTTTAAAGAGTTACTATTTTCCAAATTTACCTCTCTTCAGATTATTATCGATTACAGTCACTTATTAATGTATTATTACCTCATCAGTCATTCTGAACATCGTAATTTCTTGTAGCCTGCATGAACCCTACTTTATTGATGAATCAGCAATACAGAAATTGGTTCAATTATTTATTTACTAACTAATTAAACAATTACAGAACACACAAATATGCACTAACATACAGTAAACAGTCTCTAGAAGACTAACAAAACAGGACGGTTTGGTTATAATTAACACGGTGGCTAATTCAGAGAGAGGAGGGGGAAGGAAGGGAGACAAAGGAATTACTCTATCGGACATTGGGAAGCTACGCTCACGAAAATACAACATCTTAAGCACTCTAATAACCGCTCATTAGAAAAAAGAGAATGCAATTTATATATTTACGATTGAGCTGTCCTTGATCGTCCAAATCCTTTGGTCACGGAGATGTTGGGTGTACGACTCTGGTTCGGCCACCAGAGATCACCATGTCCTTAGGTAGAGCTCCTGGTCGTGGTGGTGGTAAGAATGGATACTTCGAGGTACCCTGTACAGTAGTTCTCAGATTTGATCTCGTTAGAACGCTTCAGAGGTTGACGGTGTTCTCGTCCTATCAGCTGCAGACTGATAATGCAACGTCTAGGATTTGCTTCTTCTGTAGTGATCGATAGCTTCAGAGTTTATAACCATTTTGCAACATTCGGCTTACACCTCAGTCTGCTTGGTCTATAGAGTGGTAACCATTTCAACGTGGGGACTAGCGTCCTCACTTAGAATATTGTAAGAGCTTTCATTGTCTGCTTATACGCCCCGTTTATTTATGCTACTGTTCTGACTTTGTGTACAGGGAGAACACTGTAAGAACGGCCCATGTTCTGAATTCTGTCGGTGTACATTTCAAAAGTGCTGAACAAATAGTTATATTGACTACCTCAGTCCTTGCTCACTCATTAATGTCCTAATCGAAATTACGGATTGCCTCTTATCCGCTTGTCGGCCTCTTATGCTTTAGTTTGTACATCTCAATTGTCAGTAGAAACCACATTTATACAGTCTAGCAAACATCTGCAATTGCAGTCAGGATACTTGAAATTTGTTGAATTTTGAGAGAAAATGAATGAGCGAGCAAGGACAGATGTAGTCAATATAACTATTTGTTCAGCACTTTGGAAATGTACACCGACAGAATTCAGCGTCAGAAGACTATCTTTAAAAACACTTTCAATTATGTTGAACCTGTGCCCTTGTATTTAGGCACTAATGAATCTGGGAAAGAGTGCTTTGCCCAGTATGTCCCTATAAATAAAACACTTTTTGAGTCAAAGACATTCAAGACACAGTATGAGAAAGATATTTGGGATGGATAGAATATTGCAGACAATGCTTTATTCTTTAGCCTTAAGCATCATCTTTAGCCTTAATACTAAACTCAGCAAATAAAGAAACATCCCTTTTTCAGGACCCTGTCTTTCAAAGATAATTCGTAAAAATCCAAATAACTTCACAGATCTTCATTGTTTAAACATTGTTTCCCATGCTTGTTCAATGAACCACAAAAAATTAATGAACATGCACCTGTGAAACGGTCGTTAAGACACTAATAGCTTACAGACGGTAGGCAATTAAGGTCACAGTTATGAAAACTTAGGACACTAAAGAGGCCTTTCTACCAACTCTAAAAAACACAGGGTCCCTGCTCATCTGCGTGAACGAGCCTTAGGCATGCTGCAAGGAGGCATGAGGACTGCAGATGTGGCCAGGGCAATAAATTGCAATGTCCGTACTGTGAGACACCTAAGAAATTGCTACAGGGAGACAGGACGGACAGCTGATCGTCCTCGCAGTGGCAGACCACATGTAACAACACCTGCACAGGATTGGTACATCCGAACATCACACCTGCGGGACAGGTACAGGATGGCAACAACAACTGCCTGAGTTACACCAGGAATGCACAATCCCTCCGTCAGTGCTCAGACTGTCCGCAATAGGCTGAGAGAGGCTGGGCTAAGGGCTTGTAGGCCTGTTGTAAGGCAAATCCTCACCAGACATCACCGGCAACAACGTCGCCTATGGGCACAAACCCACCGTCGCTGGACCAGACAGGACTGGCAAAAAGTGCTCTTCACTGACGAGTCGCGGTTTTGTCTCACCAGGGGTGATGGTCGGATTTGCGTTTATCGTCAAAGGAATGAGCATTACACCGAGGCCTGTACTCTGGAATGAGGATCGATTTGGAGGTGGAGGGTCCGTCATGGTCTGAGGCGGTGTGTCACAGCATCATCGGACTGAGCTTGTTGTAATTGCAGGCAATCTTAAAGCTGTGCATTACAGGGAAGACGTCCTCCTCCCTCATGTGGTACCCTTCCTGCAGGCTCATCCTGACATGACCCTCCAGCATGACAATGCCACCAGCCATATTGCTCGTTCTGTGCGTGATTTCCTGCAAGACAGGAATGTCAGTGTTCTGCCATGGCCAGTGAAGAGCCCGGACCTCAATCCCATTGAGCACGTCTGGGACCTGTTGGATCGGAGGGTGAGGGCTAGGGCCATTCCTCCAAAAACAGAAACATTTGACATATTTTGAATTTAACAGATGCATCAGCCAATTTAAATACCTTGGGAGTGATGGTAATGACAAACGTCCTGAGATCACTGCACTGGCAGTGAGAAGCTAAGTGAACATTCTGTACAAAAGAGGTAATGCAGCACGCTTCAGACACTATTGAAGACATCAGGGGACCTAATCATGTTTCAAAAATGTTGTCTGGATGTGCTCTTTGTTTTCACAGATGTTTTACTGGAATCAATCCATCCACTGGCTCGAAGACCGCCACAGCAGAGGTCATCAGCAAGAAAAGTGGAAAGGTAGTGGAGAAGAACAGAAACACAACTAATGTATATGTCTGTATATGTCAGGAAGATAATGGTGTTTGAAAATGATCTCGTATGCACTGAAATTGACACATTGTTGAGGAAGTAATGCTACTTTGGATGTTTGGAAATGTCTGGCATTTACTCAAAACTTGAGAGGGCAAACCTTATTAATTAAAGCTTGAGTGCATAATTAGACATCTGGGAATAGGAGAAAAATATCCATTGAGATCCTTTCTAACCATAATTAAAAAGTCCAATTACCCTTCCCAAAATGACATACTCTGCATTTAACCTGGGAGTAAAGGTAATGACAAACCTAAGATAAGGCCAGGCAGACATGTTGAGAGTAGGCTTACCCATCTTAGTAAAAAACATGTTATTTTTTGCAGCTCAATGCGAGGCAATGCAATTTTTGAGTTACCTGTGTCTGAAAGGTTATTTTTATTTTCAAAGCTAAGATACATACAGTATACCAGCGCCTTTCTTACCTGTAATGCTGTCACTTTCTATGCTGGAACAGTTATAAACATGCACCTTATTCATGACGTTGATCTATTTTGAAAATTGATACATTTGAAACATTTTTGTGGAAAAAAAATGGCTTTGCATCCGATTGCATTTTTCTGTCACACACAAGCTAGAATATCATTAATATCATTAAACATAATTTTGCGCAATTTTTCAATTTGTAAAGGAAGATGCTTGTATTTTCAGATTTACACTTTGATAGGGGAAAGGTGTAACGATGTACGCTGAGAGTCGGGAAGCAAGTTCAGGGAGCGAGTGTTTTAATAGTCGAGGCAAGGGAGCCTATCGAGCCCGCTGAGGCATGGGAGCCTATTGAACCCGCTGAGGCATGGCAGCCTGTCGAGCCAGCTGAGGCATAGGAGCCTGTCGAGCCAGCTGAGGCATGGTAGCCTATCGATCCCGCTGAGGTATGGAAACCCGTCGGGCCAGCTGAGGCAGGGGAACCCGACAAACTGGCTGAGGCCTCCCAGGTAGATCCGGTTCGGACACCCGGACCCGACATCACAAACAATGACAATGACGACTGGGGAAGAAACCAAAGGGAGTGACATATAAAGGGCAGGTAATCAAGGAGGTGATGGAGTCCAAGTGAGTGTCATTATGCGCGTAATGCTGGTGATAGGTGTGAGTCATAACGAGCAGCCTGGTGACCTAGAGGCCGGAGAGGGAGCACACGTGACAAAAGGTGTACAGTAGGTTTGTAATTGAGGCGTTTGTGATGCAGCCCATTTAGCTACAGTTTATTGGCATTTCAGTTGTACGATGGGAGCTTATTGAATGTGTTTGTCACTTTTTTGGTTTGTTTACATTAAACCATGCTTAAGAACATATTATTTGTATTATGTTTACTTGTTTTGGTAATGCAAATGTTTTAGACGTTTACAGTACTATTGGCATATTTTATATGTAACTGTAATATGTTACTGTAAAAGCACATACAACAGATAACTGTGGTTTTACAGCAAAAATACTAAAATAACAGTAATTTAATGGTAATTCGAGTAAATCCTGTACATTTTGTAGATACAAGTAATTACTGTAAAATAAAAGCACAATAATATATTCTAATTAGAAAGGTGTACAGGTACTGTAAAAATACAGAAATTGCTGTTATTTATAAACAATAAGTTATTGTAGTACATCTACAGCAACATGTTGTAATTCTAATTTACAGTAATTCACTGTTGTTTTACAGTACTTTTACTGGCAACTTTTTTGCCGTTAATTTACTGTAATTTCTACAGTAAATGTTTTACAGTGCAGCCAACAAGTGCTCAGCATATGTGGGAACTCCTTCAAGACTGTTGGAAAAACATTCCAGGTGAAGCTGGTTGAGAGAATGCCAAGCGTGTGCAAAGCTGTCATCAAGGCTTTGCAAAGTGGCTACTTTGAAGAATATAAAATATATTTAGATTTGTTTAACACTTTTTTGGTTACTACATGATTCTATATGTGTTATTTCATAGTTTTGATGTCTTCACTATTATTCTACAATGCAGAAAATAGTAAAAATAAAGAAAAACCCTTGAAAGAGTAGGTGTGTCCAAACTTTTATAAATTTATAAACTGGGTGGTTCGAGCATGGTAAATCAGGCCGTATTCCACGGGTATGACAAAATATGTATTTTTACTGCTCTAATTACATTGGTAACCAGTTTATGACAGCAATAAGGCACCTCAGGGGTTTGTGGTATGTATTTGGCCAATATACCATGGCTAAGGGCTGTATCCAGGCACAGCCCTTAGCCATGGTGCATAAGTACAGTCCTTAGCCGTGGTATATTGGCCATATACCACACCTCCTCGTGCCTTATTTCTTAAATATAATGGTTTGTATATACTGTATATAAATGGTGTGTATAGACATTATAGACACTACATGAATAGAAAAGGTGTGTACAGCAGTAGTTATATAGGACGAACCATGACTAGAATACAGTATGTAACTACATATAAAGTGGGTAAAACAGTATGTAAACACATTTCCTAACTAATGTCAATGCACTTTTATGACTCAAAGAAGAGTCTTCAACTATAAGTTGCATTTTTTTAGCTCTTCTAGCTGTGCTGTTGAGGAACTAGAGCAAGCACAATTGTAGTTGTTTTGTTTGGAATTACAACCCTGCATTCCTGCCATCACACAATTACTGTTGTTGTTTACGCAATACAAAAACGACCCATTTATAAATCTCCGTATACGGGTAGGAGTGTAAAGGGCTACATGAAATTATATATATTTTTATTATTATTATTATTATTGGCCCAGTGTAGTCAAAACTGTGATTTTCTTGTGTTTTATATATTTCCACTCTATGAGGTTGGAATAATAATGTGAAACTGTGAAAATGATAATTCCCTTTTAGTGTAAGAACTGTTTGAAAAGATGCCTGAAATTTCAGCCTGTTCTGGTGGGATGAATTTTTGTTTCTCTTTGACCATTTTAATTGAAAACAATCACAGTAGGGTTCTTAATTTACACAGAAATAATTTAACGTTGAGATAAAAACGACTCAATGGGACCTCAATTGAACTATTTTTCAGAAAATCACAGAATAGTTTGATAACCCTGTTTGTAAGCATTCAAATGACATGACAACTCAACTGTTTATCTTTTTCAGCGATGAAGACATGGATGTCTATAGCCAAAAATTCTCAACTCCACGATACCCGGTGCAGTTGAGAGGCGAGGAGATGGGTTTTGGCAAAGTGTAGTCTACCTCTCACTACATCGAGTCGGTATCAGTCGATACTTATAAAAATGTCCATTCTTTCATGCATACCTTCTAACTATGTTTGTCCTGTGCAGTGGCGACCCGTCATTCTTCCCCACCTGTTTTGAGCCACATATTTTTTGCAAAAATATATTTTTGGGGGCTTGCCTGTTTTGCATGTTATTTTGCCATTAATACATGTCACATATCAGTTTGCAAACAATGTAAAAAAGAATATATATAATTGAGTTAATAAAGCCACATACAAACATGGCCTTTTTTTATTTTTTCTTGAGTAAGGCAGCTCCAATATGCAGGTGTTTCAGCCTAGTTCAGTGCTTTCTATGGTGGTGGGGCAAGCCAGCAGAAAATACGGAGCGTTGCACCGTGATTGGCTCAGTGTTCTGTCACTCATGGGGACTTTACATCACTACCAATTTTAGCCCTTCGGCTGCTGCCATAGAAGTGCCCATCCAAGAAGGCTCAAGGTCATTGGCCACAGATAAAATTACGTCAAATCATGTTATATGTACAGTAGCTTTGATTGGACTGATCATGTCGACATCATACTTTCACAATCTTAGCTAGCAGTTATCATCATGAATCAAGTCGACAATCTACTGGAAAATCCTTTTTAATCCTTGTCATAATATGAAATAACTATATTTCGGTGATATTTCTGCTGTGTGCAGCCTTGACAGATCCCATGGAATGACGCGGTGCACTCTACGCTGATAAGCCTATCCTTTGCCATGTTATAGCCCTATTCGGACAGGTATAACTAGAGATGCTGGTTTTGTAATTATTATCCGAGCTTGTGCATTCTTCCAGAGGAGAAGATGATTCACACAGGATTAGTTTTTCCAAACTTCCCCCTGTAATTCTTAATTTTTAAAAAATTGCATTGACTCTTATGACGGAAGCCTGGAGGTTTTTATTGTAGGCGTGAAGATATTTCAAAGTTATGTCTCGACAATAATAGGCTACACCGATAACTCGTGCTTGCTTGTCAAACGTATAGGTCTCCCCATAATATTTAAATTGATGAAGTGTGATCTTAATCATTATTTTAGCACAATGTTCGACGCAGGTGTTCGGCACATGTGCCCGCATGTTCTGAACATGGTGAACCAGTTACCAAAACCTGCGCAGAACATTGTGAAACAGGTAATTCATGTTTACCTAAGTAGTTAATGGTTTGTCATTAAATGTATCAGATAGACATGCTTCTAATAACCGTACATTATTGACCCGTGACTGACAATTTTGAAGTACATTAGCTAAAACCCTAAAACGAGGTGACATCAGACCGTCTACTTACAGTTGAAGTCGGAAGTTTACATACACCTTAGCCAAATACATTTAAACTCAGTTTTCACAATTCCTGACATTTAATCCTAGTAAAAAATCCCTGTCTTAGGTCAGTTAGGATCATCACTTTATTTTAAGAATGTGAAATGTCAGAATAATAGTAGAGGGAATGAATTATTTTATTTCTTTCATCACATTCCCAGTGGGTCAGAAGTTTACATACACTCAATTAGTATTTGGTAGCATTAGCTTTAAATTGTTTAACTTGGGTCAAACGTTTTGGGTAGCCTTCCACAAGCTTCCCACAATAAGTTGGGTGAATTTCGGCCCATTTCTCCTGACAGAGCTGGTGTAACTGAGTCAGGTTGTAGGCCTCCTTGCTCGCACACACTTTTTCAGTTCTGCCCACAAATGTTCTAGAGGATTGAGGTCAGGCTTTGTGATGGCCACTCCAATACCTTGACTTTGTTGTCCTTAAGCCATTTTGCCACAACTTTGGAAGTATGTTTGGGGTCATTGTCCATTTGGAAGACACACTTCATTAAGTCAGGATTCCTATTTGACTCAGCCTTGCCTCCTTGCCCATCCAACATTTCCTCATCTCCCACCCCTTCTAATGAAACTATTCCCGATGCTTCTCTCTCTTTTTCCCCAGCCCCGCTACAAAGTTTCTCCCTGCAGGCAGTCACTAAGTCCGAGCAGCTAAAGGAGCTCCTGAAACTTGACCCCCAGAAATATCTGGGTCAGATGGTTTAGACCCTTTCTTCTTTATGGTTGCTGCCCCTATCTCCTTTCTGGGGAGGTTCCCATTGCTTGGAAGGCAGTCATGGTTTGTCCTTTATTTAAAGGGGGAGATCAAGCTGATCCTAACTGTTATAGGCCTATTTCTATTTTGCCCTGTTTATCAAAAGTTTTGGAAAAACGTGTCAATAATCAACTGACTGGTATGCAATCTGGTTTCCACTCAGGTTATGGATGTGTCACTGCAACCTTAAAGGTCCTCAATGATGTCACCATTGCCCTTGATTCTAAGCAATGTCGTGCTGCTATTTTTAGTGACTTGGCCAAAGATTTTGATACGGTAGACCATTCCATTCTTGTGGGAATATTGGTGTCTCTGAAGGGGTCTTTGGTCTGGTTTGCTAACTACCTCTCTCAAAGAATGCAGTGTATAAAGTCAGAAAATCTGCTGTCTCAGCCACTGCCTGTCAGCCACTGCCAAGGGAGTACCCCAAGGCTCAATCCTAGGCCACACGCTCTCCCCAATTTACATCAACAACATAGCTCAGGCAGTAGGAAGCACTCTCATCCATTTAAATGCAGAAGATACAGACTTATACTTAGCTGGTCCCTCCCCGGATGTTGTGTTAAATGCTCTACAACAAAACTCTCTTAGTGCCCAACAAGCTTTCTCTACCCTTAACCTTGTTCTGAACACCTCCAAAACAAAGGTCATGTGGTCGGTAAGAAGAATGCCCCTCTCCCCACAGGTGTTATTACTACTTTTGAGGGTTTAGAGCTTGAGGTAGTCACCTCATACAAATACTTGGGAGTATGGCTAGACGGTACACTGTCCTTCTCTCAGCACATATCAAAGCTGCAGGCTAAAGTTAAATCTAGACCTGGTTTCCTCTACCGTAATCTCTCCTCTTTCACCCCAGCTGCCAAACTAACCCTGATTCAGATAACCACCCTACACATGCTAGATTATGTAGACATAATTTATAGATCGGCAGGTAAGGGTGCTCTCGAACGGCCAAATGTTCTTTACCATTAGGCCATCAGATTTGCCACCAATGTTCCTTATAGGACACATCACTGCACTCTATACTCCTCTGTAAACTGGTCATCTCTGTATACCAGTCGCAAGACCCACTGGTTGATGCTTATTTATAAAACCATTTTAGGCCTCACTCCCCCCATCTGAGATATCTGCTGCAGCCCTCATCCTCCACATACAACACCCGTTCTGCCAGTTACATTCTGTTAAAGGTCCCCAAAGCACACACATCCCTTGGTTGCTCGTCTTTTCAGTTCGCTACAGCTAGCGACTGGAACGAGCTTCAACAAACACTCAAACTGGACAGTTTTATCTCAATCTCTTCATTCAAAGACTCAATCATGGACACACTTACTGACAGTTGTGGCTGCTTTGCGTGATGTATTGTTGTCTCTACCTTCTTGCTCTTTGTGCTGTTGCCTGTACCCAATAATGTTTGTACCATGTTATGTTGCTACCATGTTGTTGTCATGTTGTGTTGTCATGTGTTGCTGCCTTGCTATGTTGTTGTCTTGGGTATCTCTTTATATAATGTTGTGTTGTCTCTCTTGTCGTGATGTGTGTTTTGTCCTATATTTATATTTTATTTATTTTTAATCCCAGCCCCCGTCCAAAAAGGTAGTACATGCAGGCAAGAGCATAGGGAAAATGTATTCAATAGGATTGGTTGCTGGGAAAGTTAAGGAATGAAAAAATCGTTTTCGGTTTTCAAATATTTCTTTTAACCATTTGTCATAGTTTTGCTCTCACTTTAAAATGATTTGCTTACAAGTTTTTGGGTTTTGATGTCTTATTTTTGTTTACAATTCTATACATTTTACTTTCAATTGTTTGGTTTTTGATCACAACATCCATTATTTCACCCGTCCTCGAAAATATGTTTACATTCTCAACTTTATTTTTCATGTTCACGATTTATTTTATTTTGAATTCAATACATATGGCGTGAAATTGACCCCACACCTATAGCCTACATATTTTGATTAACCGATGCACAGTTCTGACTGTCTGCCTGGTGGGCGACATGCCTACCTATGCCTGGCTGTGCCCCTCCCACCTCCTTCTCGCTCTTTCTTTGCTGTGAAAGATGCGAGAGTTTGTGTTCTCGAAATAGACTACGGAAAATTGTTTCCTCCGTTGCAAAAATACTTCATTTTAGGAGTCGACTCCTAGCGGAATTGAAGCTTGACACCCAGAAATGGGAGTTGACACCGGGCAAGGAGTCGAGGAATCGATTAATTTGGAGTCGGCTTTCCACCACTATTCAGAAGCGGCGTTCATTTGCAGACAAGTTAAATGCCCGTTCATTGGCTCTTTGAAACTACAGTATCTCCAGAGAAGGTTTCGTGGCGGCATTTAAAAAGCCGTAGTTGTACCCTTTCAGACAAACCAAGGCGCCACATTCCATATGTCTGAAAGAGGTAGGCTATATAAATTGAGTAGGCTAGTTGAGGATCAGCTACGACGGGGCAAATCGTTCTTCTTGAAAATCGTTCTTGCAAAGCATGTAAACGTTTTAATGGAACTATTATATTAATCTGACAGTCCACAACAATCACATTATTGTGTGCATGTAACCATACAGCAACAAACATCCTAAACCAAGTTGTGGATTCGAGAAAACAGCAATCATTGGAAAATATATATGTAGTGTATTATTAAAACATAGATGGTAATAATTATATAAATAATGTTTTAACTGTGTCTGAATTAAGACTAATCAGAGATTGTTTGTGGATGACATGCAGTCACTTGACCAAATCACTACAGTATCAAAAAATAGTGATCAAAAAGCAGGACTCATGCCAAAGATGCCATGATAATAATACAGTACAATTGTTACTCAACAGGCAAGGATATAGCCCATCAGTGTTCCCAGTACGATAAACACATAATATGATACATCATATTATGACTTTCTAAAGCGGAGGTGAGGTATATAAATAGAAATATTAGAGAAATATATAAATATTAGGACGAGCAATGTCGTTGTGGCATTGACCAAAAAAACAGTAGAATAGAATACAGTATATACATATGAAATGAGTAAAGCAGTACATTATGTAAACATTATCTAAGTGACTAGTGTTCCACTATTAAAGTGACCAGTGATTACACACACATATATATATATATATATATATATATAGGGCAGCAGCATCTAAGATGCAGAGATGAGTAACCGAGTGGTAGCCGCCTGGTGATGACTATTTAACAATCTGATGGCCTCGAGATAGAAGTTGTTTTACAGTCTCGTGGTCCCGGCTTTGGTGGATCTGTACTGACCTCGCCTTCTGGATGGTAGCAGGGTGAACAGGCCTTGACTCGGTTGGGCAAAGACACATTTCTTCAGCCTCCTGAGGTTGAAGAGGCACTGTTCACCACACTGTCTGTGTGGGTTGACCATTTCAAATTGTCAGTGATGTGTTCGCAGAGGGACTTCAAATGTTTCACCTTCTCCACTGCGGTCCCGTCGATGTGTATAGGGGGGCATGCTCCAACTGCTGTCTCACGAAGTCCACAATTTGTTTTGTTGACGTTGAGAGAGAGGTTATTTTCCTGGCACCACTCCGCCAGGGCCCTCACCTCCTCCCTGTAGGCTGCCTCATCATTGTTGGTAATTTGCCACTTTAAAAAAATGTATGCTTCTACAACTGCATTGCTTGCTGTTTGGGGTTTTAGGTTGGGTTTCTGTACAGCACTTTGAGATACCAGCTGATGTAAGAAGGGTTTTATAAATACATTTGATTTGATTATACAATGTTTGGTTTGACCATACAGTGAGTGTTTTTCAGAATGTCTAATATGCTATAAACGTTGCAATCTTGAATGTGTCTTGGTCAACAATTTACCATATTTGACCATTAACATCTGGTCCAAGGTCTGTTTTGTTACTTGTGTCCTATACTAAAGGGTTAGACTGGGTTGGGGAGAGCTGATCATAAATCAGTTGTTTGGAGTCGAAAGTACTGTAATCACCGTTTTTGAACAGAACCCCATGCAAAATCACATCGAGTCAATGAGTGTGGGGGCGGTAGGGGTGTTGTCTTCGTCACAGTAATCCGATTGGGCTAAATGCTTCCTCAAAAATGGGCTTTGAACTTCACACGGTATACAGAAATAGAAGACACGGCTGGTGGAAGTATGCTAACTGTGGGAGAACCTCAATTCAATTATTAAATTAAAGCATGCACACTAAGCTACTTATCTAGCTTATTCACGAGCTCGCTTGGGTAGCCAGTGATATCACCAAAGCACTTCGCTAACTGTTCTATGTCAAGAGGAGACTAGATCAGGCTAGCAATTCAACTAGCAAGATAGCTAACGTTACAGATGCAGCCATCAAACTACAGGTGGAAACGGACAGCTAGCTAAATTATTCGGCTAGCTTTGAAGCATTACAAGATCGCACCAAGCCAGACCTTTGAAATTGGCTAGCCCCTTGTGCCACGAAGAAGAAATACAGGCTCACTGACCGCTAGCAATCTTTTTGATTAATTCAAAGACTGAGGGAATGGACTTTACATTGGACTTTGCGGCAGGATGCATAGGAGGTAAGTTAAAAACTAATAGGAGGTAAGTTAAACTATAGCTAGCTAGCAAGCACACCCTTGGATATATTGCTTCAATGATTGCTACGTGGCAGCAGCACTGAGTCACGGAAAGGGTTTGCCAAATGCGTCGCGTTGAAATCGTTTTGAATTGACTTAATGATTCATGGCTAGCAATGTTAGTTAGCTAATGCAGAAATATGCCCAATGATGGCGCAAGTTTACCAAAAAAGTAGGTTAATGAATGGAAAAATACTGAGAACTGTGAGTCTCTTGTCTACCAGTCTAGCACTTTCTTGCCCCCATTGTTGTTTAACTCGCCATATTACGTGCACTTAGCTATAGAATATATCTTGTTGATAACCTTTAATTCTCACACAACCAAACAATTACATTCGTTTCAATCCAAACTATGTGCTCATAGTTGGGAGTGGTACAATGGGCAGTCCCCTCAAGCACCAACTTCACATGGTCAAAACTGGTGAATGTGAAGTGAACTAACAATCTTCAGTTTTTCAGACGGGGGTACTAATTTTTTAAGAGTACCCCCCCCCCCAACACAAAATTAAACTAGACCTTTCTAGACCTTAGAGGCGTTGTGAAATAGGACCTGTCTAGCAAAATTACATTGTTAAAATTATTCTCCACAGGAAGTTATTTTCTTGACTTCCTACAAAGATGTATAATTGCCTTTTAATCCTACCTCCATCTCAAATTATGAATGTTGTCCGGTTAGCCAGACAGACAGTTTTTGATTAATAAACTATATCATTGAGCATTATTGTGATACTGTCTCAGCTACAGATAATGTCTTGCAAGTGAGGGTCAGACGAATGTACCCTGATCTGAAACTGCCCGAGGCTGGTTTAGTCCTGTGACACACACAGGTGGTGTCAGACAGTATTGCGTTTTCCTCTCTCAAGCAATAATGTCAAGGACACAGTGAACACAGTGTTCTTGTGTGTGATGCACTTGATATTCAAACATGCAGCCGCCAATGTTGCAACAATACCTCAGTGGTTGCAACTTACATTTTTTATTTATTTATTTAACCAGGTAGGCAAGTTGAGAACAAGTTCTCATTTACAATTGCGACCTGGCCAAGATAAAGCAAAGCAGTTTGACACATACAACAACACAGAGTTACACATGGAGTAAAACAAACATACAGTCAATAATAGAGTAGAAAAATACGTCTATAAACAATGTGAGCAAATGAGGTGAGATAAGGGAGGTAAAGGCAAATCATGGCTTGGCTCAAAGACTGATAAGCATCTCCATGCTCTCTACTGTAGAGTTATTCACCACTCTCTATGCTATCCTGTTTTGCAATTAAGGGTTTGTTTTTCCTATAAGTTTCACATGGCTTTAACTTAGTATAGCCTACATTACTTAGCAGAAATCAAATGCTTCCAACAAGCAAGTGCTGACTAACAGATCTTTGTCATTTTCAGGTGCTGCAGGTGTTTTGGTTGGTCATCCTTTTGATACTGTAAAGGTGGGTTTGTTTTCTCGTTGGCAAATGCCTGGCACGTGTTTATATTTTTCTTAGAAATCACACTGAAATGTAATTATCTTAGCTACTGTGGGGTTTATTAAGCCTCGTCGAAAGGGCGAGTTAGAAAACAAATGACCAAAAGCATTTGATAGAGAATTAAAAAAGCTATGCATGCTCTTTTCCAATCAAAACATTTTAAGAATCACATTTTCTCGGCTATTACTTAATAATAATAATAAACAGCACTTTTTTTCCACAGACCACACAAACGTGGGTATTTTGGCTGTTTTCTGAACTAGTGACATCTACGGAAATATAGACCACTGTTCCCGCTACCGAAAAAAAATCTTAATACGAGTCATTATTATGAGATAGTAAATCGTAATTATGAGATGCGTTTAGGGGTCTGTATATCATGAATCCTATGTGCACTTTGCATCAGGCTCCCCTCAACTTTCAAGGATAACCTTATGTATATACCATTGTCAATGACACATTGTGCGTGTGTGTGGGAGAGTCGGTGGTGATATTGTTCCATATTAATGGATTGGAGAGTTTTGTTGATGTGAGTTGGTGCCTGTTTGATGACATCTGGTTGACATTGATTTAATTAAATGCAGTCTATTAAAAGGGTCAATCTGGGATTGGTACATGCATTTTTGGACTTAAGTTAATATATACAGTTGAAGTCGGAAGTTTACATACCTTAGACAAATACATTTAAACGCAGTTTCACAATTCCTGACATTTAATCCTAGTAAATATTCCCTGTCTTAGGTCAGTTAGGATCACCACTTTATTTTAAGAATGTGATATGTCAGAATAATAGTAGAGTTAATTATTTCAGCTTTTATTTCTTTCATCACATTCCCAGTGGGTCAGAAGTTGACATACACTCAATTAGCATTTGGTAGCATTACCTTTAAATTGTTTAACTTGGGTCAAATGTTTCGGGTAGCCTTCCACAAGCTTCCCACAATAAGTTGGGTGAATTTTGGCCCATTCTTCCTGACAGAGCTGGTGTAACAGTCAGGTTTACAGGCCTCCTTGCTCGCAGACGCTTTTTCAGTTCTGCCCACAAATTGTCTATAGGATTGAGGTCAGGGCTTTGTGATGGCCACTTCAATACCTTGACTTTGTTGTCCTTAAGCCATATTGCCACAACTTTGGAAGTATGCTTGGGGTTATTGTCCATTTGGAAGACCCATTTGCGACCAAGCTTTAACTTCCTGACTGATGTCTTGAGATGTTGCTTCAATATATCCACATAATTTTCCCTCCTCATGATGCCATCTATTATGTGAAGTGCACCAGTCCCTCCTGCAGCAAAGCACCCCCACAACATGATGCTGCCACCCCCATGCTTCACAGTTGGGATGGTGTGCTTCGGCTTGCAAGCCTCCCTTTTTCCTCCAAACATAAGAATGGTCATTATGGCCAAACAGTTCTATTTTTGTTTCATCAGACCAGAGGACATTTCTCCAAAAAGTACGATCTTTGTCCCCATGTGCATTTGCAAACCGTAGTCTGGTTTATTAAGGCAGTGGCTTCTTCCTTGCTGAGCGGCCTTTCAGGTTGTGTGGATATAGATTTGTACCTGTTTCCTCCAGCATCTTCACAAGGTCCTTTGCTGTTGTTCTGTGATTGATTTGCACTTTTCGCACCAAAGTACGTTCATCTCTAGGAGACAGAACGCGTCTCCTTCCTGAGCGGTATGGCGGCTGCGTGGTCTCATGGTGTTTATACTTGCGTACTATTGTTTGTACAGATAAACGCGGTGCCTTCAGGCGTTTGGAAATTGCTCCCAAGGATGAACCAGACTTGTGGAGGTCTACTATTCTTTTTCTGAGGTCTTGGCTGATTTCTTTAGATTTTTCCCATGATGTCAAGCAAAGAGGCACTGAGTTTGAAGGTAGGCCTTGAAATACATCCACAGGTACACCTCCAATTGACTCAAATGATGTCAATTAGCCTATCAGAAGCTTCTAAAGCCATGACATAATTTTCTTGAATTTTCCAAGCTGTTTAAAGGCACAGTGATACAGTGAATTATAAGTGAAATAATCAGTCTGTAAACAATTGTTGGAAAAATTACTTGTGTCATGCAGAAAGTAGATGTCCTAACCGACTTGCCAAAACTATAGTTTGTTAACAAGAAATTTGTGGAGTGGTTGAAAAATGAGTTTTAATGACTCCAACCTAAGTGTATGTAAACTTTCGACTTCAACTGTAGCCATTGATTCTTGAATGTAACTTAGAAATTCCCCATGAGCATTGGTCTTACCCTACAGTGAGGGAACAAAGTATTTGATCCCCTGCTGATTTTGTACATTTGCCAACTGACAAAGAAATGATAAGTCTATAATTTTAATGGTAGGTTTATTTGAACAGTGAGAGACAGAATAACAACCAAAAAATCCAGAAAAACGCATGTCAAATGTTAAATTGATTTGCATTTTAATGAGGGAAATAAGTATTTGACCCCCTCTGTCAGAAAGATTTCTGGCTCCCAGGTGTCTTTTTATACAGGTAACGAGCTGAGATTAGGAGCACACTCTTAAACGAAGTGCTCCTAATCTCAGCTTGTTACCTGTATAAAAGACACCTGTCCACAGAAGCAATCAATCAGATTCCAAACTCTCCACAATGGCCAAGACCAAAGAGCTCTCCAAGGATGTCAGGGACAAGATTGTAGACCTACACAAGGCTGGAATGGGCTACAAGACCATCGCTAAGCAGCTTGGTGAGAAGGTGACAACAGTTGTGCGATTATTCGCAAATGGAAGAAACACAAAAGAACTGTCAATCTCCCTCGGCCTGGGGCTCCATGCAAGATCTCACCTCGTGGAGTTGCAATGATCATGAGAATGGTGAGGAATCAGCCCAGAACTACACGGGAGGATCTTGTCAATGATCAAGGCAGCTGGGACCATAGTCACCAAGAAAACAATTGGTAACACACTACGCCGTGAAGGACTGAAATCCTGCAGCGCCCGCAAGGTCCCCCTGCTCAAGAAAGCACATATACATGCCCGTCTGAAGTTTGCCAATGAACATCTGAATGATTCAGAGGACAACTGTGTGAAAGTGTTGTGGTCAGATGAGACAAATGGAGCTCTTTGGCATCAACTCAACTCGCCGTGTTTGGAGGAGGAGGAATGCTGCCTATGACCCCAAGAAGACCATCCCAACCGTCAAACATGGAGGTGGAAACATTATGCTTTGGGGGTGTTTTTCTGCTAAGGGGACAGGACGACTTCACCGCATGAAAGGGACGATGGACGGGGCCATGTACCGTCAAATCTTGGGTGAGAACCTCCTTCCCTCAGCCAGGGCATTGAAAATGGGTCGTGGATTGGTATTCAAGCATGACAATGACCCAAACCACACGGCCAAGGCAACAAAGGAGTGGCTCAAGAAAAGCACATTAAGGTCCTGGAGTGGCCTAGCCAGTCTCTAGACCTTAATCCCATAGAAAATCTGTGGAGGGAGCTGAAGGTTTGAGTTGCCAAATGTCAGCCTCGAAACCTTAATGACTTGGAGAAGATCTGCAAAGAGGAGTGGGTCAAAATCCCTCCTGAGATGTGTGCAAACCTGGTGGCCAACTACAAGAAACGTCTGACCTCTGATTGCCAACAAGGGTTTTGCCACCAAGTACTAAGTCATGTTTTGCAGAGGGGTCAAATACTTATTTCCCTCATTTAAAATGCAAATCATTTAAAACATTTTTGACATGTGTTTTTCTGGATTTTTTTGTTGTTGTTATTCTGTCTCGCACTGTTCAAATAAACCTACCATTAAAATTATAGACTTATCATTTCTTTGTCAGTGGGCAAACATACAAAATCAGCAGGGGATCAAATACCTTTTTCCCTCACTATCAGAACCCAAAATATAACCTTTGTTTACAATTACATTACTTACGAATAAACCATCACTGTATAGTTTCAAAACATGGTTAAAACTATTATTCTTATCTCATTGGTGTTCAGTCTTTGCATCCATATGTGAGAGTGTGTATGTATTTGAGTGGTAAAATTGTTCTCCTGCCCCATTCCTCAACTATTTAGCAAATTAAGTGACGGGGAAAATGCTTAGTTATTGGTTGAATCCTAGATTGTCCTTTTAAAAGCCTGCACGACTATTCAATGTCCATGATCCAGACTTACTATCTCATAATTATGACGGTCGTTCCACCAATCCGGTGCCTTTTGAGAAGTGTAACTTTGTTAAAATAAGGTGAAATATATATTTTGTTTACTTGGTCATAAAAAGCACATTCTAAACTTCATAAGCACTTTTTCCCATCTGAAGATGTTAAATGAAAATGACTACAGTAAGTGGTATTGGAAGCTTGTGTGCAACAGGGAATGGAAATTGAATGCAAGCTTCACAAAAAAAAATGTAATTGCTAAAACATTTCTAGCCTGTCTATGGGTAACAGGGTTAACGTTATGCTTGACCTGCTCAGTTTTCCCCCACAATACACTAGAAAATACCCAAAAAGGCATAGAACCAGCTGACCTGCTTTACACTATGAATATACTTTGATGTTCAATGTTTCTTTTGAAAAACGCATTTAAAAAGGAATAGTTTTACCATATTAAAACGATAGTTCACATAACAGGGTTGATGTAAATAAATAACTAATCACATGAAATAAATCATCTTCAGACATGAATTTGTTAAAGTAACTAGGGCTTTACAATTATGGTGAAACTTGGCGACGTTGAATTTTTTTTGTGGATAAGTAGGTTGAAATCTTCCTAGAATTGACACAGGGACATGTCAAGGCAGAGGGCAAAGTATTTTGTAAACACGGACTTTGTTCCATAAGGTAATTTCTAGTAAAGTTATACCAGTCATAGCAATAAAGTTATTTAGGCTCAAAATAGCCTCTCGTGAAATGTATATTATATAGCTGTGGAAACTAAGAATCAGTAGGCTTAATTGTTATTATAAAAATGTCAGTACAAGCCTCATCGTATTTTCATACATGTAATTAGTCTAAGAGCTGTAATTTGCCGACACTGAATCTTCAAATGTGTACTCAATCTCTAAGCAACAAATTACAACACGTATCAGGATATTTGTACTTTACACCTGTTTGATATTTGACTGAACTTTTTTCCAAGTTGTGTATTCATACACTTAATTTTTTTACATTTTATTTGGAATACAAAGGTGCAGCGGGAGGGATACAATGTTGATTTTATCCCTGAACGGGGAGGGCTGTCTTTAACAGCATAAGTGTCACTTTGTTGTAGATGAGGGATAATCAACCTCTGCACGGATGGGTGACCTAGCTAGTAAGTACGGTCAAGGTCTTCTGTTTCTCCCCCGTGTTTTGTAAAAAATATTCTCCAGATGTACAAGCACAGAATACTTATTTTTTTTATATATAATTTCACCACCACCACCCAAATTGCACCTGACCCAACTCCCATACCTTAGTACACTACATTTGCCAATAATAACTTTTTCATGTATTGTCCCTTTTTCCTTTTGTATTTTGCAGTATTGTCTTTGTGCTTTTTTACTAACATTGAGTTGTCCATTTTTTAGGTACGACTCCAAGTTCAGAGTGTGGACAGACCTCTGTACCGCGGCACGTATCACTGCTTCCAGTCTATCGTACGACAAGAGTCGGTGAGTACGACCACCACCATGACCGACTCAAGTTCCTCACAGTACCAAGTCTGTAGAACTCAACTGATGTTGCCTACGGGCTGGAAGTTTGAGACTGCTGTAGTGGGGGAACCCCTTTTTTTTTTTAAGTGTGTGTGGGTAGTCACCAGTGGTGAAATATTTTCATATTTTAATTAATCAGTTTCGAGGTGGTTGGCTCTGCATTGCCATGTGCTCTGTGAAGTGCCAACAACAGTTGTACCATTGGTTAGAACAGGGCTCTACTCAAGTGTCTCTCGTTACAGTCTTGTGCGTCAGCCTAGCAGAGAGCCTATCAGCCAGTCTGGAGGGAGGAGGTTGGGAGAGATATCAGTAGCCAGGGTTAATCGGAGCGTTGTGCCTGCTGCGTGGCTAAATTAAGACAACCACCTTATCACTCGCGCAGGTTGGGAGTTACGCCAGGTTTTAATGGGGGTAGATTCTGCTGGGCTGCCTGAACCTGTTTTTCATTGTGATTAGGAATTCCACAATTTTCTCAATGGTGGAGTACTAGTGTTAAGCTATATCATTATTAAAGGAGTAGAATAGCGGCATATACAGCACATTAGCATTATACCATTGCTTTATAAAGAGTCTGGCCTTGAACAGCATTTATTGTAGTGAAAGTGTGATTTGGCTTGCTTAAATAATAAATATGCCATGTAGCAGATACTTTTATCCAAAACGACTGTTTGTTCTAAGTTATTCAGTTTCATTAAACGTCATTACCTTATTACTGCTGTCCCTCTTTCTCTGTCTGCTGTGTGTCCACAGATGACAGGGCTCTACAAAGGCATCGGCTCCCCCATGATGGGCCTGACCTTCATCAACGCCATCGTGTTCGGTGTCCAGGGCAACGCCATGCGCAGGCTGGGCCACGACACGCCGCTCAACCAGTTCCTGGCTGGGGCGTCGGCGGGGGCATTGCAGAGCATCATTTGCTGCCCTATGGAGCTGGCCAAGACACGCATGCAGCTGCAGGGCTTGGGCGAGAGGAAGTCCAAGCAGAAGCTGTACAAGAACTCACTGGACTGCCTGGTGCGCATCTACAGGAAGGAGGGCTTCTGCGGAATCAACCGGGGAATGGTGACCACGCTGGTCCGTGAGACGCCGGGCTTTGGGATCTACTTCTTGACCTACGATGTCCTGACGCGCCACTTGGGCTGCGAGCCCGACGACCCCTACATGATCCTCAAGTTGCTGTTCGCCGGCGGCATGTCGGGCATCGCCTCGTGGATCTCCACCTACCCCGTGGACGTCATAAAATCCCGGCTCCAGGCGGACGGCGTAGGTGGCCACAACAAGTACAACGGCATCGCAGACTGCATGCGTCAGAGCATGAAGCGAGAGGGCTGGCGGGTGTTCACGCGTGGCCTCACCTCCACACTGCTTCGGGCATTCCCAGTCAACGCCACAACCTTTGCCACCGTGACTCTGTTCCTCATGTACATGCGGAACGACGAGGGCGGCATCACAGACTGCGAGCCCCTACCCGCCCACTCCTCACTCACTGCGAGCCCACAGCAGGCCCAGCCCTCAAGCCTGTGACCTGGGGAAGATGGTGCTTCTGCTCTGGTGACCCTTACTGGAGTGGTGGTCCCACCAGTTAAGCTGCTGAGACCTGAGTGACTTGACCACTCGACAAAGGATATTTTTATACAATGTATTTTAAGATTGGAAAACTTCAGTTGTAAATATTTACGTGTCCCTTTTTGACCCTTGGTTTTGTACAGAGCAGCTTTTTTAATTCAATTGTTTCGTTTTTTGGTGAATTAATTTGTCACTGGGGGAAGAAAGCAATCACACTGAAAAAGTACTCAAATGACTGAACTGGTCATCCTGGTTACAAACAAAACACCCTTACACATGTATGTATGCACAGCTTAGTATATTTATATTGCAGGGTTGGAGTAACAAAAACTAATTCGTTACCAGCAAAATAATTGTAATCAGATTTGATACTTTTGAATTCAGAAAGGATGTTTGGGGCCAGGAAAATTGGACTCCTTTCCATTTTCTCCTGACATTCAAATCAGCATTGAAAAAAGATGCACGTTTAAAGGGATACTTAAAGATTTTATCTACTTCCCCAGAATCAGACGAACTCATGGATACCATTCTTATTTCCGTGTCCAGTATGAAGGAAGTTCGGAGGTAGTTTCGCTAGCCAATGACTTTGTCATTAAAATGCAACATCCATTATGGCCAGTCCTTAACATTGATTTATCCTGTAATAGATGTCATTCAATTGGTAATATTCATTTTTGTCTTCTAATGCATCTTACGGGGAAAGTAACAAAGTAAAGTTTGAGTAATCCAAAAGTTACGTTACTGATTAGAATTTCACATGTAACTAGTAATTAACGGATTAACCTACCCAACCCTGCTTATATGCATGTCTGAAAATATGTACACACAAGTGAAGCTTTCCGATGAAAAGACTAACTGTGGAGTCCTATTTTCGAGTACATAGTTTGGAATCACTAAGGGTCCGTTCACATTGCTTGCAGGGAAAAAACTATCCCAGAAAGGAAGCCATTTCAATGATTCTGCTGGCTAGGACCAATGAAATGACTTCCTTGCATAGATCTTCACGGCAAGCAGTGTGAACGGAGCCTTGGGCCCATGAGTGAAGATTATCTTGAGTAACCATTTAATCTACCCTGTTGGAAAGCCATTGGGCATTAGAGTTGGGTGTGACGTCTGCACTAGCTGGTTCCTGATTACACAACTCTTTAGTTCTTGATAATCCTAATTTAAACACTCAGGGGCATCAAGTCAATCATGTCTCAGCCCTTGTAAAGGTGGCACCTTATTGTTTATTTTACTGAAACACTCGGAATTAACAAATGTGCTGAAATTATTGCAGTGTTAAGTATGAAATGGCACGACCATATTGCACAGCGAAATAAGTGAATTTTGATTCAGGACAAAAGTTTTTTTTTACAGTAGCATATTGTATTTGAGGGAGCACAGTCCCTAGCAAATGAAATTAACAGCCTGATTGTTACATAAACTTAATATTGAATGATGAGATGATCCTACAAGTATGTAAACAAATATCTTAAGGATATTGCATCCTTTCACTGGAGAGGTTAAACCTTACACTGGATATTGAATTGCAAGTGCATGTGTTTCACAAGAACTAATGACTCGTTTCTATATGCTGGATGACACTGCTTGTACAGAGTAACGTACTGTATGATGTATTTATACTGTGAATTTGGGTCAGTGCTTTCTCGTCTTTCTTTTATGGCACAATTTAAGTGCGATCGTAGACACAAGGGCATCTCAACTATATAGAATGCTGTTTCCTTTGTTTTACTGTTACATGAAAACCATCAGCATTTTGGTTGTACTGTACAGGTTGGATGGCATTTGTCCAAGTCAGAGCTAGAGTCCAGAAGGGCTCGAAAAGGGCAAGTAACTTTTCTTTTGTACGTGTAATGTTTGTTCTTTATAGGTCTTAATGTCTTGCAATATGTGGAAAAAGAAATGGCTGAATAAAAACGATCTAATAGGAGTCTTCTTTGTCATGTCTTTTCAAGACAAGTATGTCTGCCAAAGGTCAGGATGCAACAAGATTGTGGTATGCACCATTTCAATTTAATTTCCGACTAAGCCGAGATGTGCAGCAATGCGTTTACAGTGAACGTTGGAACATTTGCCTTTTAAAAAGGTGCATTGCCAATGGCGCCAGACCGGATTAAATCCTGGCCTAAGCACTCTTTTTTAAGGGGTGGATCAGCTTAATATTGTGGAAAGATTGTTGCTTCCATCAATGTAATTGTCTACATTTCCAATCCCCCATATATTTTTTGGGTAAATATATATATATATACACATATACACTTTTATTCCCTGCAAACCCTACCATCCTTCCCCCAATTGGAGTAAACTAATAAACCTTCAGTTTATACATCTTATACACACTTTACAATAGTTTTTGTTTTTTATTTCTGATGTCCATCCAGTTTGATTTCTATTTAACTGTTGTGGTGGCTAATTTCTGCATTACCAAATGAGGAGAGTTAAACTTCACACACCAGTCAGAGTTATACTTAAAACTATATCTTTAATAATTAAGATGCTTTTGCAAAAGCACTTTGTACTTTTGTGTAGTCACTTTTCAATGGTTCATTGAAAGTCAAAGATCTTTTATAGCCAAGATACACCCCTCTCAACGTACATGATGGGTCACAAGGTTAAGTTTTGTATGAAAGATCTATAAAACATAGCAGACATCAACAGTGTCTGGTCCTCCTACTCCAAACTGGAACCGTCTCTCCCTGGTACAGGATAGAACAGAACCATTAGCTCATGTCCTCTGGAATGCCCTTTAGGCATTATTATCAAAAGACATCGTAAATCTCCTCTGTCAGTGCTCTCTCATAGAGGCCCATCCTCAGTAAAACACACACATATGTAGACAATGTTCCATTCTGTCCTCTTCCCTTTCTGATATTCTGCATAGCACCAGGGACATGTAAAAGACAAGCCTGACCTCTCTGGGCCCCAAGTGACTGAGCCCCAGCTGAGGGAAAAGTGCAACAGAAAGACACCAGAGTCGAAAGGGATACATTCTAATGACAATTATCTCACATAAGATGTTTTATTTGCATAATATGCTTAATTATCTATGTTACCCAACTAATTCTGATTCATCTGCCACGCTGTGCCATTTCACAAAATGTCTGAACCTATACACAGTATATCTTGTTGATTAGTGCATATCAGTATCCATCTAGTATAGGTAACTAAAACTGAAGGGAACAGTCACTGCTCTAGAACAGGCAGACATTGCTTTTGAAGGCAAAACCTAGGTCAAAGAATGTGTATATTTTATTCTAGGGCAAAACAAGGAAAGTATCTAATGCTCTGATAAAGCAGGTTTGGTTTTGAGAAAGGAGTCCTGTTGATGGCACCAAACCCCTATTTCCCAAACAAGGGGATTGGAAAATGGGATCACAAGAGAAACAAAAAAAATTGCACTTACGTCAATTACCTTCGGTAGCTGCTAGATGCGGTTGTAATAAACCGGTTTCTGTTTTCTTCCTACAAATGTGGTGCGATATTTTGAATGGTTTAAGCCACAAAATGACCCCATCACTGAAAGAAACACGTACAGTGCCTTCAGAAAGTTCACATTTTGTTAAGGCCCGAATTTACATTTAGCAGACGCTCTTACCCAGAGCGACTTACAGGAGCAATTCGGGTTATGTGCCTTGCTCAAGGGCAAAAAGGCTATTTTTTTTCTCCTTAACTAGTCAGTTTGGTGATTCGAACCAGCGACCTTTTGGTTACTGACTCAACACACTTAACCGCTAGGCTACCTGCCGCCCTTTGAAATTGACCAAATTTTGATTTGTCACTGGCCTACACACAATACCCCATAATGTCAAAGCGGAATTATGTTTTTAGAATTTTCTAATGAATGAAAAACAAATGTATTGAGTCAATTATTCACAACCCCTTTTATGGCAAGCCTAAATAAGTTAATAAGTAGTAAAAATGTGCTTAGCAAGTCACATAAGTTGGATGGAATCGCTGTGTGCAATAATACGTTAACATTTTTTTTTATGACAACCCCATCTCTGTACCTCAAGCGTACAATTATCTGTAAGGTCCCTCAGTTGAGCAGTGAATTTCAAACACAGATTCAACCAAAAAGACCAGGGAGGTTTTCCAATGCCTCAAAAAGAAGGGCACCTATTGGGAGGTTTCCTTCCGTTCTGGCAGCTGAGTTAGGAAGGGCACCTGTATCTTTGTAGCGACTGGGTGTATTGATACACCATCCAAAGTGTAATTAATAACTTCACCATGTTCAAAGGGATATTCAATGTCTGCTTTTTTGTTGTTGTTGCCATCTACCAATCTGTGCCCTTCTTTGCAAACTATTGGAAAACTTCCCTGGTCTTTGTGGTGGAATCTGTGCTTGAAATTCACTGCTCTACTAAGGGAACTTACAGATAATTGTACCCCCAAAGATGGGGTACTCATTTAAAAATCAAGTTAAACACTATTATTGCACACAGAGTGAGTCCATGCAACTTGTTAAGCACATTTTTACTCCTGAACTTATTGAGGCTTGCCATAGCAAAATGGTTGAATACTTATTGACACAAGACATTTCAGCTTAAATGTTTTATTAATTTGTAAATATCTAAAAAAATATAATTCCACTTTGACATTATGGGGTATTGCCTGTAGATCAGTGACGCATCTAAATTGAATCCATTTAAATTTCAGGCTGTAACCCCACAAAATGTGGAAAAAAGTCAAGGGGTGTGAATACTTTCAGAAGGTACTGTATATGACTCCATAGTGCATGTTCGCCCCCAGAGTGTCACATGTTTTTATGTGGGAACTCTATTATAAAGACTGGAAAGACCAATGATGTGTCCTACTCTGTCGTTTTGTCTTCTTTATGTAATGAAAGGGTTCTGAACCTTGTGGATCAGACAGACTAGTCTTGCCAGACTCAGCAATGCGAAGAGACTATAGACAGACATAAGGTTGAAATCACTGACCTGTTACAGTCAAATATTCAGAATACAAACAACTATTAATGTTGGACAAGAGGAATGTATGAATCTAACACTAAGAAAGATATGTGCATAAACTTCCTTTTGTATTCTTGGGGGATAATATCTGTCAATGTGTTTTGACTGAATCAAATGACCTTTAACAAATAATAAACAAATACCTCTGATTTCATTGTGAATTTGATCTTGTTACAGAAAAATTGTGAATTTTTATTCCTGCAATCAAAACCATACATTTGATCTCTTTACAAAATATGAACACAAAGATATTACTCCATTATTTGAACAGAAATTGTAATAACTTAAAATATTTGTTCAACAAAACAGAAATGCACTTATACATTTTACATAGGAAGGAGCGAGTACTTACAACTTGCATTCATCATACCGTACATTCACCTTAGTGTCCGTTATCAAGTCAAGTCTTATTTCAAATGTGCAAGAAATACTCATTTTGTAATGGGGAACGAAGGTGAAGTCCAGGTAGACCATCCCTTATTCAGTATTCTTTATTCCATTTGGTGACTAATGAACACAATTCAAGGCCATGATGCCATTAGAGGTCCTGTTTGAAAGCAAGATTGTAAATTGTCCTTGAGGCACAGATCTAGGATCGGTAAACGCTCCCCAAATCCTAACCAGTAACCATTAGGAAGGAAAAGGGCCACACTGACCTTAGATCAGTGTCAATGGAGATTTAAGCAGTGATGGCTGGCTAAAGGTCGTTCTTCCTGGGTGTGTTGGTAGTCATCAGGGTGGTGTCACAGGAGTAGCGTAGGCAGCGGTAGATCTCCTCGGCTCTGGGGCGGCTCACACACGCCCCCCTCTGTAGAGCCTCGATAGAGCTACAAGTAGAGGAGAGAGTGTGTTAATGCTACTGTAGCTAATTATTGTATTCTCTACTATATACACTACATGGCCATAAGTATGGTGGACACCTGCTCGTCGAAAATCTCATTCCAAAATCATGGGCATTAATATGGAGTTGGTCAGCCCTTTGCTGCTATAACAGCCTCCACTCCCCTGGGAAGGCTTTCCACTAGATGTTTGAACATTGCTGCAGGGACCTGCTTCCATTCAGCCACAAAAGCCTTAGTAAAGTCGGGCACTGATGTTGGGTGATTAGGCCTGGCTCGCAGTCGGTGTTCCAATTCATCCCAAAGGCATTTGATGGGGTTAAGGTCAGAGCTCAGTGCAGGCCAGTCAAGTTCTTCCACACCGATCTCGACAAACCATTTCTGTATGGCCCTCGCTTTGTGCATTTTCATGCTGAAACAGAAAAGTCCCTTCCCCAAACTGTTGCCACATGGTTGGAAGCACAGAATTGTGTAGAATGTCATTGTATGCTCTTGCATTAAGATTTCCCTTCACTGGAACTAAGGGGCCTAGTCCGAACCATGAAAAACAGCCTCAGACCATTATTTATCCACCAACCTTTACAGTTGGCACTATGCATTCGGTAGGTAGTGTTCTCCTGGCATCCGCCAAACCCAGATTCGTCCGTCGAACTGCCAGTTAGTGAAGCGTGATGAATCACTCCAGAGAACGCGTTTCCACTGCTCCAGAGTCCAATGGCGGAGAGCTTTACACCACTTCAGCCGATGCCTGGCATTGCACATGGTGATCTTAGGCTTGTGTGCGGCAGCTCGGCCATGGAAACCCATTTCATGAAGCTCCCGACAAACAGTTCTTGTGTGGACGTTGATTCCAGAGGCAGTTTGGAACATAGTGAGTGTTGCAACCAACAGACAATTTTTACGCACTGTGCTTCAGCACTTGGTGGTCCCGTTCTGTGAACTTGTGCGGTCTATCATTTCGCGGCTGAGTCGTTGCTGCTCTTTTCCACTTCACAATGACATAACTTACAGTTGACCGGGGAATCTCTAGCAGGGCTGGAATTTGACGAACTGACTTGTTGGAAAGGTGGCATCTTATGACGGTGCCACATTGAAAGTCACTGAGCTCTTCAGTAAGGCCATTCTACTGCCAATGTTTCTCTATTGAGATTGCTTGGCTATGTGCTCAATTTTATACACCTGTCAGCAACGGGTGTGGCTGAAATAGCTGAATCCACTAATTTGAAGGGGTGTCCACATACTTTTGGCCATGTAGTGTGTCTGATGGTATCAAATATTGCTCATATATTGTTATTAAAGATTCTGCAGCACATTAAAGAGAAATTTCACAATTGTTCAACTTCAGCACCACCCCAACATACTGTATGTGAAAATGGCGCATTTCTATGTTTTGTGGGAAAAAAAGATTAAGAAAGAAAAGTGTTTCCAATGACATCGACCAATTAGTAGGCAATGCCTACTTACAATTGGTCAAAATCACACGATGCACACCAATGATCTATCTTTTTTACTACAAAACATAGAAATGCACCATTTTCACATATGTTGATGTTGGGGTGGTGCTGGAGATGATGAAAATGAAGTTTCCCTTTGACGTCTGAATGTTTATCATGTTGTAGGGGTTTTTTCTACACCAGACTGAAGAAGACATTTCCATATCCACATATGCAACTGGGGGTATTTCTATAAATAAATGGGTCAATGTGTGACATTGGGATAAACCAAAAAATTGTTAAAAACAAGAATGATTTTTATGCAGTTCCACATGTGTACTTAGAGGAATATATGCAAATTAGCCCATAACTACACCTATACAACATTGGCCTAGGACAATACCTCCTTTTACATTTACATTTAAGTCATTTAGCAGACGCTCTTATCCAGAGCGACTTACAAATTGGTGCATTCACCGTATGATATCCAGTGGAACAACCACTTTACAATAGTGCATCTAAATCTTTTGGGGGGGGGGGGGGGTTAGAAGGATTACTTTATCCTATCCCAGGTATTCCTTAAAGAGGTGGGGTTTCAGGTGTCTCCGGAAGGTGGTGATTGACTCCGCTGTCCTGGCGTCGTGAGGGAGCTTGTTCCACCATTGGGGTGCCAGAGCAGCGAACAGTTTTGACTGGGCTGAGCGGGAACTGTGCTTCCTCAGAGGTAGGGAGGCGAGCAGGCCAGAGGTGGATGAACGCAGTGCCCTTGTTTGGGTGTAGGGCCTGATCAGAGCCTGAAGGTACGGAGGTGCCGTTCCCCTCACAGCTCCGTAGGCAAGCAGCATGGACTTGTAGCGGATGCGAGCTTCAACTGGATATCATAAGGTGAATGCACCAATTTGTAAGTCGCTCTGGATAAGAGCGTCTGCTAAATGACTTAAATGTAATGTAAATCAAACTGTCCACTTAGGAACAACACTGATTGACAATAAATTTCACATGCTGTTGTGCAAATGGAATAGACAACAGGTGGAAATTATAGGCAATTAGCAAGACACCCCCAATAAAGGAGTGGTTCTGCAGGTATTGACCACAGACCACTTCTCAGTTCCTATGCTTCCTGGCTGATGTTTTGGTCACTTTTGAATGCTGGCGGTGCTTTCACTCTACTGGTAGCATGAGACAGAGTCTACAACCCACACAAGTGGCTCAGGTAGTGCAGCTCATCCAGGATGGCACATCAATGCGAGCTGTGGCAAGAAGGTTTGCTGTGTCTGTTAGCGTAGTGTCCAGAGCATGGAGGCGCGACCAGGAGACAGGCCAGTACATCAGGAGACGTGGAGGAGGCCAACAACCCAGCAGCAGGACTGCTACCTCCGCCTTTGTGCAAGGAGGAGCAGGAGGAGCACTGCCAGAGCCCTGCAAAATGACCTCCAGCAGGCCACAAATGTGCATGTGTCTGCTCAAACGGTCAGAAACAGACTCCATGAGGGTGGTATGAGGGCCCGATGTCCACAGGTGGGGGTTGGGCTTACAGTCCATCAGCGTGCAGGACGTTTGGCATTTGCCAGAGAACACCAAGATTGGCAAATTCGCCACTGGCGCCCTGTGCTCTTCACAGATGAAAGCAGGTTCACACTGAGCACGTGACAGTCTGGAGATGCCGTGGAGAACGTTCTGCTTCCTGCAACATCCTCCAGCATGACCGGTTTGGCGGTGGGTCAGTCATGGTGTGGGGTGGCATTTCTTTGGGGGGCCGCACAGCCCTCCATGTGCTCGCCAGAGGTAGCCTGACTGCCATTAGGTACCGAGATGAGATCCTCAGACCCCTTGTGAGACCATATGCTGGTGCGGTTGGCCCTGGGTTCCTCCTAATGCAAGACAATGCTAGACCTCATGTGACTGGAGTGTGTCAGCAGTTCCTGCAAGAGGAAGGCATTGATGCTATGGACTGGCCCGCCCGTTCCCCAGACCTGAATCCAATTTGGCACATCATGTCTCGCTCCATCCACCAACGCCACGTTGCACCACAGACTGTCCAGGAGTTGGCGGATGCTTTAGTCCAGGTCTGGGAGGAGATCCCTCAGGAGACCATCCGCCACCTCATCAGGAACATGCCCAGGCGTTGTAGGGAGGTCATACAGGCACGTGGAGGCCACACACACTATTGAGCCTCATTTTGACTTGTTTTAAGGACATTACATCAAAGTTGGATCAGCCTGTAGTGTGGTTTTCCACTTTAATTTTGAGTGTGACTCCAAATCCAGACCTCCATGGGTTATTTTTGTGATTTTGTTGTCAGCACATTCAACTATGTAAAGAAAAAAGTATTTAACAAGATTATTTCATTCATTCAGATCTAGGATGTGTTGTTTAAGTGTTCCCTTTATTTTTTTGAGCAGTATATTTTCTTAAGTCTTCTTGAACTGCACTGTTGGTTAAGGG